>NC_057802.1:128191055-128236864 GCF_018294505.1 Triticum aestivum
ATTTCCACAAACCCTCTCACGTCCCTCCCGCCCGTCCCCTCTCTCCCCCGTCCATGGCCGACGCCCCGCCGAATTCCGGCGGCCTGGCCGTCGACCCGCCCACAAAGGTGAAGAAGAAGGCGGCCAAGGCGCCAAGGAAGTCGCGGTCGGAGTGCACGCCGGAGGAGATCGCCAAGTTGGACGCGGAATCGGCGAAGAGGAGGGAGCGGAGAGCGGTCGTCAAGGTCAATGCCGCCGCGGCCAAGTTCGCCGCCCAGCGCGATGCGATGGAGGCCGCGGTCGACGAGAAGGAGGACCTCGTCCACAAAGCGCACGCCCGCCTCATGCTTGGCATGGGCCGTCCGGCCGGGTTCCCTGCAGCGGCCATCGGCCCCGCGAGCACAGGCTCGTCGGTCGCCCGGCCTCCGCACTGCCAGTCGCGGACCGCGCCCATGTAGCCCGGCCTTCCTCCGCCAAGGCACGACGGCCAGACCCGTTTCTATGGGTCGCCGGACGTGGGCTTGTTCACGCCGTCCACACCGCGTCCCGCGGCCTTCATCGACCTCAACGTCACGCCTGGGTCCAGCAGAGGCGGCTGGGCGTCCGTCGAGATGCAAAGAAAGCAAGCACGGGCACCGTTCACGGGCACCATGTCGGCCCCCCCCGCGTCTTGTTTGACGGAATGTCAACACCAACGCCAACGGTCGACGGCCCCTTCTACAACCAGTACATGGAGGACGTGATCTTCGAGGGTGGGCATGGCCGTGCCTACGACCCCGAGGAGACCCAAAGTCAGGATGGCCGCGCCCAGTACGTGCCCGATGAAGAGGCCGACAACCGTGCTGACTACGACCATGGTGACTCGTGGCATGAAGATAATGACATCTATGTCGAAGGTGATGGTGATGAAGAAGAAGGCAATGACGTTGATATTAGTGGCGAGCCATTGTTCATCGACGAGCTCACCCAAAGAGCGAAAGCACAAAAGAAGAGGAAGAGCATTCGCACGGGTTCATATACACAAGATGAGGACAAGTTGATTTGCCAAGCTTGGATGGAGATTAGCCAAGATCCGAGGACCGGCGCGCAACAAAAGGGCATTGTTTTTTGGACGAGAGTCCACAAAACATTTCATGAAAGGAAGATGTTTGAGCCCTACCAATTTACAAGCAACCGTGGCATCAGCTCGATTCAAAAGAGATGGTTGTTCATCCAACAAGAGTGCAACAAGTATTGCGCCGCATTTGAGAGCGTTGAAGCACGACCCGTGAGTGGTCTCGGCGTTGGGGACATGGTATGCTCTCCTCTTCCTAGCCCTTTCCTTGCTACGGCCATGAGACTTCGGCCGTGTATATATGTTTGCATGTTCACTTGTTGTTGATCATGTGGTGTAGGCATTTCAATCTTTGGAGGCATTCAAGGCCCGGCACAATGACAAGCCATTCACTCTTACGCATTGTTGGACGATCATCAACAATTGCCCTAAGTTCAAGGACCAATACCGTGAACTACAAAGGAAGAGATGACTGAAGACGGACAAGTTCGCCGGAGGTGGAGATGGCGATGCGTTGAAGAGGCCGAGGGGCAAGACCAACTCCAAGGTTGATGACATACGTGATGCCTCATCCATGGCATTGCATGACACTTTGCATGGCATGATGTCCCAAAAGGATGTGAGGGACGAGAAGAAGCGGCAAAGTAAGGACGAGCAAATGAAGCAATACCTAGACCTTCAAAGAAAGAAGCTTGAGATGGAGGAGGAGGCCAAGAGGAGGAAGATCGACATGGAGGAGGCGGCCGGCAAAGGCAGTTCGACATGGAGGAGGCGGCCCGGCAAAGGCAGCTCGACATCGAGGCCGACAACGTCAAGGCCAGGCAGAGGCAGCTCGACATCGAGGCCACCAATGCCGCCACCAAAGCGAAGGAGGTGGCCCTTGCGATCATGAGCGTGGACTTGTCGAAGATGAGCGAGAAGACGAGGGCCTAGTTCGAGGCCAGGCAGAAGGAGATGCTCGACGCCGAAGGCCTGAACTAGGTCGTCCGATCGGCGTGGCCGTTCTTTTTTGGAGGCTGGCATGGGTGCTGCCCGCCCGATGGGCCGCTGGTAGTGTGCCGGCGAGAAAACATTCATTTTGGTGGCCGGCTGTGTTGCCGGCGAGGACAACTATTCATTTTGGAGGCTGGCTGTGTTGCCGGCCGCTGGCTGATGCCGGCGATGGACATGTAGGCCGCTGGCTATGTTGCCGGCGTGATGAACCGGGGCCGCTGGCCTGAACTAAGGCTTGGCATTTGAAACGATGCTTTGGTTTTTTAAATAGACGCGGACATGATGGGGCAAATGAATGCGGCCGTGCGCGGACACGCCCGGACACGACCTCAAATTCCTACCCAAACGGACAGAATTCGGACAAAACGGACGTCCGTTTGGGTCGCGCGGAAGTTGGCCTTATTACAAAGTTGAGTCATCTATTTTGAAACGGAGGGAGTAGTAGGTACATACTACTCGGGACTAGTACTGCATGCATAGCCACGCGCTGCGCCAAATGGCAAGCATGCCCGGCGCACACGCACACCGTCGCGGCCAAGAGATGGCATGCACGAGCGAGTGGTGAACTGGTGACCAGTCCTCAGGCCGTCACGCGGCACGGTGGCAGGGCGTCCGCCCCGCCGCGCGGCGCGGCGCCATCCCCACGCGCGTGCGCGGGTGACCACTCGCGCGCCGGGACAAAGCCACGTAAAGATAGCCAGCCGCGGGCACCGCACTGGGCCGGAGCACGTCCTGCGCTGCGTCCACGGCCCGTCTCCTTCCCCCACGCCTTTCGCGGCGACCGAGACGCCGCAAGGCAAGGCCCCCATGCCGCCGACGCGACGGACGGACGGGACGGCACGGAGGCGAGCACGCCGCGCCGCGCCAAGCCCGCCCGGCGGGACGTCTCGGAGCGGACAGAAAGCCAGACGCGCAGTGCACCGTCGACCGGGATAAACATAAAAGGCAGCGGATTTCGGTCGACGGCGACGCGCGGTGTCGCACACGCCTCGCCTTTCTCGAGTCGGAACAAAGCTCGGGCCGGGCGTGCGTGCAGAATCGGCCGGGAAAGCGCGGCCGCGTATCAGCCTTTCTCCGTCCTGCTCGTCCATGGTTTTCCCCGAATTCCACGGGATAGCAGCCTCGTGCTAAAGCTGCCCCGTCCGACACACCCCTCTTTTCTCAGCGACCTTGTGTTTACACAAGTCACACCCGTGCACTCTCGCTGTTCAGCCCAGACCAGTCGCATTACACACAAAAAGATGTGAAGTTCAAATGAAATGCTAGCAATTTACTTACTAGAAATATTTTACATGCATACTACTCGTACTAGCACCGCCAGATTATTGAATCTAGACGGCGGCCGAAAAGACAAGCTTTTGCCACATTAAGACAAGAGAAGAGAGCGCGCACGTTTCCTTAATCCGGCATCATGATACTAGTACCAACTAAGTAGTATTAAAAATGCTACTAGCATCTAGGCTAAGATTTGATTGAGTACGGCGATCGCCACTCCGGAGCCCGGACGGCCCGGCTCACGCGCCGTCGACGCCGTCCTTGGTGTCGGCCGCGCCGTCGGCCTTCGGCTCCGTCATGGACCTCAGCAGCGGCGACTCGGACCCTGCGGGTTGCAAGAAAGCACCGAGATGTTATCACCTATCGACCTGAATGTCGCAGGACGAGGGGACGGAAATGAGTGGGGCTTGTGGTACCTTTGGAGGCGTTGAAGGAGCGCTTGCAGTGCGCAATGGCGCCCTGGATGCCGTCCTGCAGCTGCAGCAGCGAGTCGTCGCGGCGCTGCGGCTGCGCGGGGGTCGGTGGTGTGGCCGACGGCGACGGTGCGGCCGCTACGGCGGAGGACGCGGACCGGCTCTTGCCGAGGCGCTTGCACGCCTGCTTCAGGCCGGCCGGGACGCTGGCGCGCGGAGCGCGCACGCCGCACGCGACGACGACGGGCTGTGGAAGAGGGGCTGGCGGGGCACGAGGCTGGGAGGGGGCGGGGGAAGGTGTCGCGGAAGGGGACGGCGAGGGTTCGGGCTCCGCGTCCGTCTCCTCGCCCTCGCTGGCGCCGGCGAACCGTAGGCGCTCGCCGTAGCGGCGGGAGACCTTGACGTACAGGGGCTTGATTTTGTTCAGGTACTTGAGCATAACCTCCTTGGCGAAACGCCGCTCCTCGGCGGTGATCGCCACCGCGTCGGAAGGCTGGGGTGCCTGCACCGCCGGCCTGGCCGCGCCGGCGCCGGCGCCGGCGTCGGAGGTGCGAGAGCTGTTGTCACGCGTGAAGAGCGAGACAAACGGCGCGTCCTCCACCCGGAACTTGATCAGGAAACGGTTCGTCTTGGGCGCCATGGAATCGCCAGCGGCGCCGCCAGCACCACCGGCGTTGCCCTCCGCCGGGGCGGGGACCTTCGGCTTCCTCAGCTTAAGCAGCAGCACGCGGAACTTGGTCGCCGGACGGAGGAACGACGCCGCCGGGGCCTCTGCCGTCGCAGCAGGCTCCGTCTCCTTCCCGACGCCGTTCTCAGTCTCACTGGCCGGCGCCACCGGTTCGACGGCCACCACCTCGCCGCCGGACGCGGCGTCGCCGGCGACGGAGAAGTTGAACTCGACCCTCTCCTCCTCCGCGTCCGACGCGGCGCTCTCGTCGCCCGGCACCGCGAACTCGAGGTCGAAGAACGCCGCGTCGTCTTCCACCACGTCCCCGCCCCCACCACTTCCACCCCCTTCACCGCCGTCCTCACACGCCGACGCGGCTATGGCCGTGGCCGCCACGGCCGCGCGCTGGTTGCCGGCGACCGCTCCGCCGCGCAGGTACTTGAGGAGGCTGAACGATTCCATCACACCCAGAGAGCCCGAGCTCACTCACTCCACTCCCTCACTCCTCTTGATTGTCTCACTCTCGAGACTCAAATAAAAAGACTCTTTCGGCGAGGCTTTTGCCTTTCGGGCAGGAGGAGGAGGACAAGGTGGTGACGCCGCTGCCTCGCATCGATGGGGTAATAGATGAGCTCATGAGCAGCGGCAGGCGGTCAGAAGCGAGGGGCCAGTGACCCCGGTGGGGCCGACGGTTTCGCAGGCCCCGTGTCCGTGCGCCGTCTTGCGTGATCTCGCCCGCTCGTCGCCCAATCGTCCGCCAGGATCGAACCAGGCAATGGGTAGCCACCGGATTTCTTTGAATTTATTTGTTTTGAAACTGTGAGTGACCAGACTTCTCACTGGGATTTTCCATGCTGCGATGGATCACATGGCGTGAATGACGTGGACTTTGGCTGCACATGCTCGGCAATGAAGTGCTTCGTGTCCTCGCTGCGGGATGGGCCGGGCCGTGCTGCGGGTGGTAAATCTAGCTTTATCTAATCGAAGTTCAACGACCATCCGACTAGAGACAAAACCCCTATCTATCCAATCGTCACTTGATTTTGTGCACATCAAGCATCCGATCCTGGAGACGACTCGGATGGCTTCTTCTTCTTCCTCAGAGAAAACAAACGCCTTGTGCGTGCGTACTCACGGATCACAATGATCTCTGCCTCTTCGAGCACAGCACAGGAGATGCATGCTACAATGAATCTGATCGGATAAAAGTCGAGAGCAGCGAGGGGCTTCTGTCAGACGAGCGCGAGTACCGGCGCTGAGACAGTCGATCGGCTAATAATTTCTTACTTATGACCGAGGAATGCATTTCTTTTTGCTGTAGAATCATGGCAATCATGATGTTCCTTCAATCCTTTTCCTTTTTTTTTCCTTGAAAGAACCCGCGGCTCGGCGTGGCAGCTAGTCAATTCTACGCGGTGCTCTCAAAGTTGAAACTGCCGCTGTGGACTGTAGTTGATTTGGTGACCTGCACAACTCACTGTGCAGTTTCCTGTCCGCTGCCGGAAACAGTAATGCGACCATGACCTCTACGCGCTCATAATAGCCGTCGATTGCGCCGCTACAGGAACTTCCGGGAAATAGAGCATCGTCCTACGCTCTGAACTTCAGAAATGCTAGCGAAAATAAATTTGCCGTCAGGTACTAATTTGCCTATAAGAGCAAACTCGATTGTTTCTGGGGAGCCTACAGAGACGGAGAAACAATATACACATTTGTTGTTGTGTTCTTTTCTAACCGGGCTAGCAGGGCTGGAAAGGGAGAAAGCGGGCTTAAAGCATCAAAACCCATCGTACTTTAAACTAATCTGTAGTTGTATGGTTAGGAGGACACTGTTATATATCCGGTCTATCAAAGTTGAAAACCTAGATTTGACATTGGTGCTTGTATTCAGTTTCGGGTGGCGCTCCCAGCTCCCTAGCCGGCAGGGTGCTCGGCAGTGCGCGGCAGCGATTGCTACGCCCGGGTGGCTCTGCTCCTAGTCTGCCGTGGGCGGGTCTGACATGGCGGCTGCTGTTTTGGCGGTCGGTGGCCTCCGCGAGGTGCGGCTGGCTCCTCTGCGTCTCTTTGTCTACGGGTTGGCACTGGTTTGGTGGTCTTGCCAACACCGGTGTGGGTCGTTGAGGTGGTGTTTGGAAGCTCAGGTGAAAACCCTATCTTGGTCTTCGGCCTATGACCAGCGATGGTGACGCCTGCGGGTGTCGTGGACCTTCTTGGAGGCATCGTTGTCTTGCTTCCTCACCCCTTGCGCTTAGGGCGGTCGATGCAGCTCCGGGGGACACCCTAGATTCATGTGATCAGACGAAGGCAGCGCCTTGGCGTCGTATCCCCTCTTGAGGGCTTTTTCTTTGGAGCGGGGCATTGGCAAAGAGGGACAAGTGGAAGATGGTGGTTGTTGGCGTCAAGACTTCTGTGGCAACGATGGTCATGGCAAGCGAAGTCGGAGGCGTGGCACTGGTTGCGGTAGCTGGCTCTTCTCCGGTGTGTCCGTGCGATTACCTCGAGTTGTTTTGTTGCGGTGAAGTCGGAGCTGCGGCGCAGGGCCCCTATGGCAACGATGACATGTAGCAGGTGGTTTGTTCGGTGGTCTCCCACGACGCCAGCCGTGCATAGTTCTTCTTCGGAGCTCTCCATCGGAGTCGGAGTTGCGTAGCCTAAGGTGCAGGTGGCTGGGCATGGCACGGTTCGGCCTGTGTTTCCACACCGCCTCTACGATGAGGGTGGGGTCGAGGTTCGTCTTCGGCGAAGTCGGAGTCGCTTGCTCGGAGTCTAGGGAGTGCGATGACGCCTGTTGGGGAGAAGAGACGCCGATGACGTCCGAGTGTATCTTGATGAGGCCCTCCTTGTTGAGGTGTGTAGGATATTTTTGTGTGCCGCTCGGACTGAAGTTGTTTTGTGAACAAATGCAGTAACACTTTCTACATATATTTTGAATCTAATATAGTTTTTAGTTTGATGTTTCATTTCAAAAAAAGGGCAGAAAAAACGTGAACTTTTTCCATATATTGAAAGAATAAAAATCCCTAACTTTTACAATGTGTGAGTGCAAATCCCAAAAGTTGCCATGTTTTTAGAGGAACGCGTTTTAAATTTTGATGTATTTTCAAACGAGAATTTTTTTTTCAAACTTTCCATGTGCAATCTTATTATATGTGGCATGGCAGTTTCATTTACTTATACCATGGATTTTTTTTCAATTAGTCCATGTCAATTTTTTATTAGCTACACCATGGTAAATCTTATGTAGGTACCCTGGAAATTTTATTTTTAGACCATGGTAGGTTTTGTAGGTAGCATGACATTTTCATTATTGTAGACCATGACAATATCTTTTTTTTACACCGTACCAATTTTATTAATCAGACCATGGCAATTTTTTCCAGTTAGACCATGGAAATTTTATTATCTACACCATGAAAATTTATTTAATTATACCATGGCAAATTTATTGTTTCCACCATGAAAATTTTGTTAATTACACCACGGCAATTTTATTAGTTAAACCATGGCAATTTTACTAGTCAGACCATGTCAATTTTATGGTAGGTAGCATGACAATTTAAAATATCAGAATGTGAAGTTTTGAATTTAAACTGTAGGTACTCCCTCCGTCTAGGTGCATAAGTCATCCCCGTAGTTCTAGGTCATTGATTCGAGGAATTAAATATGTGTTATATGTCATGAAAAATATATCACTAGATTTCTACACGGATGTAGTTTCTGAATATATATGTTTTGTCATATATAATACATATTTAGATAGTTAAATTGTCGACCTAGAACTACGCAAATGACTTATACACCGAGACAGAGGTAGTAGCACTTTTCAATTATGACATGCGTCATTTCTAAACTATATAGCATGACATTTTTCGTTTGTGTTTTTAAGATGGTAACTTTTTTTAATATGTCCTACTACCGAGTGTAATTACACACATGTCATATATACTACCATGTGATACTATATATACTACTTTATCATATTTAATATGTTTATGTACTATATCTAAAATACTTTAAAGCGAGTTATGTGAAAAATTGAATGTGAATCCATAGTTTTATTATGTTTGTGAAATACGTACATATTGAGTATAGTCAAAATATGGCATATACTAGCTAAAAAATATTATATATACTAAATAAACATTCTTACATACTACATGTACATACACTCTGGTACGATAGATACTACCTAAAATGTACGAAACAAAAGTGGGAGTAACTACACTTGGTAGTAGGAAACATTTGTCTATATACACACACACACATACACACACTATTCATCACACAGGATGCAGGATAATTTATTCTTCACCCCGAGGTAATCTTACGATCGCTTCATAAATAAATTACGTTTGGAATACAAATAGTTACATTTATATTGATTTACTACTTAAAATTTGGTATAAGAAACAAAAATATAGGTTATAAGACCAGAAAATCGCATTTTATGTATCTTTTACACTATGTTTTACATTCATAATTTTACGTAACGTAAAATATTTTTACAGTGGGTATATATTTTCTTACATTCTCTTTTTACGTATAAAATAAGACTAAATTTACGAAACGTAAAAATACGGTGCATTTATGTCAAAATAGAGAGGGGGTGAAGAATAACTATTTCTCACCCAGAGTGACGAATAACGCGACCCCACACATACACTGGAAAATCCATCCTACCACCCAGGAGTAGTTACCCCACATGTCTCATATAATACTATATATACTAGTTTATCATTATAAATATGTTCATATAAAATATCTAATATATTGTCGGATTCAGGGCTCCGCAGACCCAAGAAGGTTCGAACTCTGGGGCGTGTGTGAAGATCTCAACCAGCTCTGATCTCAAGCTCACCACCCCACGGCCTAGCCTCGTCGGGTTCACGCGAGCGGGGAAGAAAATGAACACGACAGTTTTACCCAGGTTAGGGCCACCTTGCGGTGTAAAACCCTACTCCTGCTTTTGGTGGATTGGCCTCACAAGGAGGTGGTGGATGAACTAGTACAGTGGATGAGCGATCTCGTGAGGGCTCGAATGGTGAGGGTGCAATGGGTCCGATCCTCCTCTATGTTGGATACTAGCCTATATTTATAGTGGCCTCGGTCCTCTTCCTCATAACTGGCGGGAAGGGATCCCACAACGGCCCATTTTGAAAGGGGACAACTAGTACATCTTATCCTGACGAAAGATGGTCTTCCCCTGCAAAGCTCCTGGCCATGACGCAGCGGTGGCTCGGCAATGACATCCGTCCTGCCGAGCTCATGGTCTTGGTCTCGTTGCACCGGAATGGAAAGCTCTGGGGCCTTCCTCGGGAACCTGCGCCTGCCCTTGCTCCCTTTGCACCGAAGAGGAAATTGTCCCCTCTGCGCCTGCCTGGCCTTGGTCGTCATGGCTCACTTCATCAGGAGCCTCGTGAGGCTAGTACCTGCATAGAAGTCTCCGCCTCTTGGGGGGCAGCTCGGGGAGGCCGCTCCTCTGGAGGTCTTGGCGTCGTTCGCCTCGCGAGGCCGGGGGCCCTCGCGAGGGTCTTGTCTTGGGGTTGTTGTAGCTGGGCCGTACCGGGCCGCCGATGAGCCCAGGCGCTGTGACGCACGCAAGCAAGTCTGGGTACCCCCGATCCCAGAACGCCGACAGATACTTCAAAGCAAGTTACATGAAAAAATTGCATATGAGCCCATAGTTTTTTTATTATATTTGTGAAATACGTACATATTTGTACGTAAAAAAGAGCATGCTCAAAATATGGTACATACTACCTAAAAATTAGTATATATACTAGATAGCACACGTACATACTCTTGGTTTTGACAGATACTACATACAATATATATAGGGTGGGTCTATTATGATAACACCCTTAAGAGTCTTATTCTGCACATCACTTTCTTATTCTGCTAACACCTCACCCCGACCCGCCTCCTTCTGCCTGCAACAGCAACCCAACCTCACCCCGTCTCCTTCTGCCCGCAACAGCACCCCACTCCACCCCGCACCCACCACCTTCTCCTCTGCACCGGTCCACCAAAAACCACCATCCACCGCCGGTTCCCCTTTCCTCCGGCGCGCCACCTGAAGGAAATATGCCCTAGAGGCAATAATAAAGTTGTTATTTATATTTCCTTATATCATGATAAATGTTTATTATTCATGCTAGAATTGTATTAATCGAAAACTTAGTACATGTGTGAATACATAGACAAACAAAGTGTCACTAGTATGCCTCTACTTGACTAGCTCGTTGAATCAAAGATGGTTAAGTTTCCTAGCCATAGACATGAGTTGTCATTTGATTAACGGGATCTCATCATTAGAGAATGATGTGATTGACTTGACCCATTCCGTTAGCTTGATCGTTTAGTATATTGCTATTGCTTTCTTCATGACTTATACATGTTCCTATGACTATGAGATTATGCAACTACCGAATACCGGAGGAACACTTAGTGTGCTACCAAACATCACAACGTAACTGGGTGATCATAAAGGTGCTCTACAGATGTCTCCGATGGTACTTGTTGAGTTGGCATAGATCGAGATTAGGATTTGTCACTCCGATTGTCGGAGAGGTATCTCTGGCCCCCCTCGGTAATGCACATCACTATAAGCCTTACAAGCAATGCAACTAATGAGCTAGTTGCGGGATGATGTATTACGGAACGAGTGAACAGATTTGCCGGTAACGAGATTGAACTAGGTATTGAGATACCGACGATCGAATCTCGGGCAAGTAACATACCGATGACAAAGGGAACAACGTATGTTGTTATGCGGTTTGACCGATAAAGATCTTCATAGAATATGTAGGAACCAATATGAGCATCCAGGTTCCGCTATTGGTTATTGACCGGAGATGAGTCTCGGTCATGTCTACATAGTTCTCGAACCTGTAGGGTCCGCACGCTTAACGTTTGGTGACGATCGGTATTATGAGTTTATGTGTTTTGATGTACCGAAGGTAGTTCGGAGTCCCGGATATGATCACGGACATGACGAGGAGTCTCGAAATGGTCGATACATAAAGATCGATATATTGGATGACTATGTTTGGACTTCGGAAGGGTTCCGAGAGAGTTTGGACGAATACCGGAGTACCAGGGGGTTACTGTAACCCCCCCGGGGAGTGTAATGGGCCTCATGGGCCTTGGTGGAGAGAGGAAGGGGCGGCCAGGGCAGGCCGCGCGCCCCCTCCCCCTCTAGTCTGAATTGGACAAGGAAGGGGGGGGCGCCCCCCTTTTTCCTTCCCCCTCTCTCTTCCTTCCTTCCCTCCTACTCCTACTCTTGGAAGGGGTGGAATCCTACTCCTGGTGGGAGTAGGACTCCCTTGGGGCGCGCCTAGGAGGCCGGCCTCCTCCCCCTCCTCCACTCCTTTATATACGGGGGAGGGGGGCACCCCATAGACACAAGTTGATCATTGATCTCTTAGCCGTGTGCGGTGCCCCCCTCCACCATAATCCACCTCGGTCATATCGTAGCGGTGCTTAGGCGAAGCCCTGCGTCGGTAACTTCATCATCACCGTCATCACGCCGTCGTGCTGACGGAACTCTTTCTTGAAGCTCTACTGGATCGTGAGTTCGTGGGACGTCACCGAGCTGAACGTGTGCAGATCGCGGAGGTGCCGTACGTTCGGTACTAGGATCGGTCGATCATGAAGACGTACGACTACATCAACCGCGTTGTCATAACGCTTCCACTTTCGGTCTACGAGGGTACGTGGACAACACTCTCCCCTCTCGTTGCTATGCATCACCATGATCTTGCGTGTGCGTAGGAATTTTTTTGAAATTACTACGTTCCCCAACAGTGGCGTCCGAGCCAGGTTTATGCATAGATGTTATATGCACGAGTAGAACACAAGTGAGTTGTGGGCGATACTAGTCATACTGCTTACCAGCATGTCATACTTTGATTCGTCGGTATTGTTGGATGAAGCGGCCCGGACCGACATTACGCGTACGCTTACGCGAGACTGGTTCTACCGACGTGCTTCGCACACAGGTGGCTGGCGGGTGTCAGTTTCTCCAACTTTAGTTGAATCGAGTGTGGCTACGCCTGGTCCTTGTGAAGGTTAAAACAACACATACTTGACGAAATATCGTTGTGGTTTTGAAGCGTAGGTAAGAATGGTTCTTGCTCAGCCCGTAGCAGCCACGTAAAACTTGCAACAACAAAGTAGAGGACGTCTAACTTGTTTTTGCAGGGCATTTTGTGATGTGATATGGTCAAGAGATGATGCTAAATTTTATTGCATGAGATGATCATGTTTTGTAACAGAGTTATCAGCAACTGGCAGGAGCCATATGGTTGTCGCTTTATTGTATGAAATGCAATCGCCATGTAATTGCTTTACTTTATCACTAAGCGGTAGCGATAGTCGTAGAAGCAATAGTTGGCGAGACGACAACGATGCTACGATGGAGATCAAGGTGTCGCGCCGGTGACGATGGTGATCATGATGGTGCTTTGGAGATGGAGATCAAAGGCACGAGATGATGATGGCCATATCATATCACTTATATTGATTGCATGTGATGTTTATCTTTTATGCATCTTATTTTGCTTAGATCGATGGTAGCACTATAAGATGATCTCTCACTAAATTTCAAGGTATAAGTGTTCTCCCTGAGTATGCACCGTTGTGAAAGTTCGTCGTGCCGAGACACCACGTGATGATCGGGTGTTATAAGCTCTACGTTCACATACAACGGGTGCAAGCCAGTTTTGCACACGCGGAATACTCGGGTTAAACTTGACAAGCCTAGCATATGCAGGTATGGCCTCAGAAAACTGAGACCGAAAGGTCGAGCGTGAATCATATAGTAGATATGATCAACATAGTGATGTTCACCATTGAAAACTACTCCATCTCACGTGATGATCGGACATGGTTTAGTTGATATGGATCACGTGATCGCTTAGATGATTAGAGGTATGTGTATCTAAGTGGGAGTTCTTAAGTAATTTTGATTAATTGAACTTTAATTTATCATGAACTTAGTACCTGATAGTATTTTGCATGTCTATGTTGTTGTAGATAGATGGCCCGTGCTGTTGTTCCGTTGAATTTTAATGCGTTCCTTGAGAAAGCAAAGTTGAAAGATGATGGTAGCAATTACACAGACTAGGTCTGTAACTAGAGGATTATCCTCATTGTTGCACAGAAGAATTACATCCTGGAAGCACCGCTAGGTGCCAGACCCGCTGCAAGAGCAACGCCAGATGTTATGAATGTCTGGCAGAGCAAAGCTGATGACTACTCGATAGTTCAGTGTGCCATGCTTTACGGCTTAGAACCAGGACTTCAACGACGTTTTGAACGTCATGGAGCATATGAGATGTTCCAGGAGTTGAAGTTAATATTTCAAGCAAATGCCTGGATTGAGAGATATGAAGTCTCCAATAAGTTTACAGCTGCAAGATGGAGGAGAATAGTTCTGTCAGTGAGCATATACTCAAAATGTCTGGGTATAACAATCACTTGATTCAACTGGGAGTTAATCTTTCGGATGATAGTGTCATTGACAGAATTCTTCAATCACTGCCATGAAGCTACAAGAGCTTCGTGATGAACTATAACATGCAAGGGATGGATAAGACAATTCCCGAGCTCTTCGCAATGCTAAAGGCTGCGGAGGTAGAAATCAAGAAGGAGCATCAAGTGTTGATGGTCAACAAGACCACCAGTTTCAAGAAAAAGGGTAAAGGGAAGAAGGGGAACTTCAACAAGAACGGCAAGCAAGTTGCTGCTCAAGTGAAGAAGCCCAAGTCTGGACCTAAGCCTGAGACTGAGTGCTTCTACTGCAAAGGGACTGGTCACTGGAAGAGGAACTGCCCCAAGTATTTGGCGGATAAGAAGGATGGCAAGGTGAACAAAGGTATATGTGATATACATTTTATTGATGTGTACCTTACTAATGCTCGCAGTAGCACCTGGGTATTTGATACTGGTTCTGTTGCTAATATTTGCAACTCGAAACAGGGACTACGGATTAAGCGAAGATTGGCTAAGGACGAGGTGACGATGCGCGTGGGAAATGGTTCCAAAGTCGATGTGATCACGGTCGGCACACTACCTCTACATCTACCTTCGGGATTAGTTTTAGACCTGAATAATTGTTATTTGGTGCCAGCGTTGAGCATGAACATTATATCTGGATCTTGTTTGATGCGAGACGGTTATTCATTTAAATTTGAGAATAATGGTTGTTCTATTTATATGAGCAATATCTTTTATGGTCATGCACCCTTGAAGAGTGGTCTATATTTGATGAATCTCGATAGTAGTGATACACATATTCATAATATTGAAGCCAAAAGATGCAGAGTTGATAATGATAGTGCAACTTATTTGTGGCACTGCCGTTTAGGTCATATTGGTGTAAAGCGCATGAAGAAACTCCATTCCGATGGAATTTTGGAATCACTTGATTATGAATCACTTGGTACTTGCGAACCATGCCTCATGGGCAAGATGACTAAAACTCCGTTCTCCGGAACAATGGAGCGAGCAACAGATTTGTTGGAAATCATACATACTGATGTATGTGGTCCAATTAATGTTGAGGCTTGCGGCGGGTATCATTATTTTCTCACCTTCACAGATGATTTGAGCAGATATGGGTATATCTACTTGATGAGACATAAGTCTGAAACGTTTGAAAAGTTTAAAGAATTTCAGAGTGAAGTGGAAAATCATCGTAACAAGAAAATAAAGTTTCTACGATCTGATCGTGGAGGAGAATATTTGAGTTACGCGTTTGGTCTTCATTTGAAACAATGCGGAATAGTTTCGCAACTCACGCCACCCGGAACACCACAGCGTAATGGTGTGTCCGAACATCGTAATCGTACTTTACTAGATATGGTGCGATCTATGATGTCTCTTACTGATTTACCGCTATCGTTTTGGGGTTATGCTTTAGAGACAGCTACATTCACGTTAAATAGGGCACCATCTAAATCCATTGAGACGACGCCTTATGAACTGTGGTTTGGCAAGAAACCAAAGTTGTCGTTTCTTAAAGTTTGGGGCTGCGATGCTTATGTGAAAAAGCTTCAACGTGATAAGCTCGAACCCAAATCAGAGAAATGTGTCTTCATAGGATACCCAAAGGAGACTGTTGGGTACAACTTCTATCACAGATCCGAAGGCAAAATATTTGTTGCTAAGAATGGATCCTTTCTAGAGAAGGAGTTTCTCTCGAAAGAAGTGAGTGGGAGGAAAGTAGAACTTGATGAGGTAACAGTACCTGCTCCCTTATTGGAAAGTAGTTCATCATAGAAATCAGTTCCTGTGACTCCTACACCAATTAGTGAGGAAGCTAATGATGATGATCATGTAACTTCAGATCAAGTTACTACCGAACCTCGTAGGTTAACCAGCGTAAGATCCGCACCAGAGTGGTACGGTAATCCTGTTCTGGAGGTCATGTTACTTGACATGACGAACCTACGAACTATGAGGAAGCGATGATGAGCCCAGATTCCGCAAAATGGCTTGAGGCCATGAAATCTGAGATGGGATCCATGTATGAGAACAAAGTGTGGACTTTGGTTGACTTGCCCGATGATCGGCAAGCCATCGAGAATAAATGGATCTTCAAGAAGAAGACTGACGCTGACGGTAATGTTACTGTCTACAAAGCTCGACTTGTTGCGAAAGGTTTTCGACAAGTTCAAGGAGTTGACTACGATGAGACTTTCTCACCCGTAGCGATGCTTAAGTCCGTCCGAATCATGTTAGCAATTGCCGCATTTTATGATTATGAAATTTGGCAAATGGATGTAAAGACTACATTCCTGAATGGATTTCTGGAAGAAGAGTTGTATATGATGCAACCTAAAGGTTTTATCGATCCAAGGGATGCTAACAAAGTGTGCAAGCTCCAGCGATCCATCTATGGACTGGTGCAAGCATCTCGGAGTTGGAATAAACGTATTGATAGTGTGATCAAAGCATATGGTTTTATACAGATTTTTGGAGAAGCCTGTATTTACAAGAAAGTGAGTGGGAGCTCTGTAGCATTTCTAATATTATATGTGGATGACATATTGTTGATTGGAAATGATATAGAATTTCTGGATAGCATAAGAGGATACTTGAATAAAAGTTTTTCAATGAAAGACCTCGGTGAAGCTGCTTATATATTAGGCATCCAGATCTATAGAGATAGATCAAGACGCTTAATTGGACTTTCACAAAGCACATACCTTGATAAAGTTTTGAAGAAGTTCAAAATGGATCAAGCAAAGAAAGGGTTCTTGCCTGTGTTACAAGGTGCGAAGTTGAGTCAGACTCAATGTCCGACCACTTCAGAAGATAGAGAGAAAATGAAAGGTGTTCCCTATGCTTCAGCCATAGGCTCTATCATGTATGCAATGCTGTGTACCAGACCTGATGTGTGCCTTGCTATAAGTTTAGCAGGGAGGTACTAAAGTAACCCAGGAGTGGATCACTGGACAACGGTCAAGAACATCCTGAAATACCTGAAAAGGACTAAGGATATGTTTCTCGTTTATGGAGGTGACAAAGAGCTCGTCGTAAATGGTTACGTCGATGCAAGGTTTGACACTAATCCGGATGACTCTAAGTCACAAACCAGATACGTGTTTATATTGAACGGTGGAGCTGTCAGTTGGTGCAGTTCTAAGCAAAGAGTCGTGGCGGGATCTACGTGTGAAGCGGAGTACATAGCTGCTTCGGAAGCAGCAAATGAAGGAGTCTGGATGAAGGAGTTCATATCCGATCTAGGTGTCATACCTAGTGCATCAGGTCCAATGAAAATATTTTGTGACAATACTGGTGCAATTTCCTTGGCAAAGGAATCCAGATTTCACAAGAGAACCAAGCACATCAAGAGACGCTTCAATTCCATCCGCGATCAAGTCAAGGAGGGAGACATAGATATTTGCAAGATACATATGGATCTGAATGTTGCAGACCCGTTGACTAAGCCTCTCTCACGAGCAAAACATGATCAGCACCAAGACTCCATGGGTGTTAGAATCATTACTGTGTAATCTAGATTATTGACTCTAGTGCAAGTGGGAGACTGAAGGAAATATGCCCTAGAGGCAATAATAAAGTTGTTATTTATATTTCCTTATATCATGATAAATGTTTATTATTCATGCTAGAATTGTATTAACCGGAAACTTAGTACATGTGTGAATACATAGACAAACAAAGTGTCACTAGTATGCCTCTACTTGACTAGCTCGTTGAATCAAAGATGGTTAAGTTTCCTAGCCATAGACATGAGTTGTCATTTGATTAACGGGATCACATCATTAGAGAATGATGTGATTGACTTGACCCATTCCGTTACCTTAGCACTTGATCGTTTAGTATATTGCTATTGCTTTCTTCATGACTTATACATGTTCCTATGACTATGAGATTATGCAACTCCCGAATACCGGATGAACACTTTGTGTGCTACCAAACGTCACAACGTAACTGGGTGATCATAAAGGTGCTCGACAGGTGTCTCCGATGGTACTTGTTGAGTTGGCATAGATCGAGATTAGGATTTGTCACTCCGATTGTCAGAGAGGTATCTCTGGGCCCCCCTCGGTAATGCACATCACTATAAGCCTTGCAAGCAATGCAACTAATGAGTTAGTTGCAGGATGATGTATTACAGAACGAGTAAAGAGACTTGCCGGTAACGAGATTGAACTAGGTATTGAGATACTGACGATCGAATCACGGGCAAGTAACATACCGATGACAAAGGGAACAACGTATGTTGTTATGCGGTTTGACCGATAAAGATCTTCATAGAATATGTAGGAACCAATATGAGCATCCAGGTTCCGCTATTGGTTACTGACCGGAGATGAGTCTCGGTCATGTCTACATAGTTCTCGAACCTGTAGGGTCCGCTTGCTTAACGTTCGATGACGATCGTTATTATGAGTTTATGTGTTTTGATGTACCGAAGGTAGTTCGGAGTCCCGGATATGATCACGGACATGACGAGGAGTCTTGAAATGGTTGATACATAAAGATTGATATATTGGATGACTATGTGTGGACTTTGGAAGGGTTCCGAGAGAGTTTGGATGAATACCGGAGTACCGGGGGGTTACTGGAACCCCCCCGGGGAGTGTAATGGGCCTCATGGGCCTTGGTGGAGAGAGGAAGGGGCGGCCAGGGCAGGCCACGCGCCCCCTCCCCCTCTAGTCTGAATTGGACAAGGAAGGGGGGGGGGGCGGCGCCCCCCTTTTTCCTTCCCCCTCTCTCTTCCTTCCTTCCCTCCTACTCCTACTCTTGGAAGGGGTGGAATCCTACTCCCGGTGGGAGTAGGACTCCATTGGGGCGCGCCTAGGAGGCCGGCCTCCTCCCCCTCCTCCACTCCTTTATATACAGGGGAGGGGGGCACCCCATAGACACACAAGTTGATCATTGATCTCTTAGCCGTGTGCGGTGCCCCCCTCCACCATAATCCACCTCGGTCATATCGTAGCGGTGCTTAGGCGAAGCCCTGCGTCGGTAACTTCATCATCACCATCATCACGCCGTCGTGCTGACAGAACTCTCCCTCGAAGCTCTAATGGATCGTGAGTTCGTGGGACGTCACCGAGCTGAACGTGTGCAGATCGCGTAGGTGCCGTACGTTCGGTACTAGGATTGGTCGATCGTGAAGACGTACGACTACATCAACTGCGTTGTCATAACTTTTCCGCTTTCGGTCTACGAGGGTACGTGGACAACACTCTCCCCTCTCGTTGCTATGCATCACCCTGATCTTGCGTGTGCGTAGGAATTTTTTTGAAATTACTATGTTCCCCAACACCACCCCCTTACACCCCTTTCTTCCCGCCGACGCCAACTCCTCCCACCTCCCTCCACCGCTCTGATCCTACCTACCAGCCCCGCACCCCCTGGAGACAAGGACGTATCTCGCAGACCCGCCGCCCCCTAGCCACCTTCCGGATCCCTGGTGGCCGCCCGCCCCTTAGCCTCCGCACGGGTCCTCGCCGCGCAACCCACCCCACGCGGCCGTGCGGGACGACCACAATGGCACCAGAGGTGAGTCTTCCTCCCCTCTCTTATTTCCTTCTTCGTCCTAACTTCTCCGGCCACCGTACCCCTTCCCGGCCCCACCGCGCGGCCACCCTCCCCCGCGGCCACCACCGTACCCCTCCAGGCACCAGATCTGGTGGGATCCGCACCGCCCAGGCCCTCCACCAGGTCCTCCCCTTGCAGTCCAGCCGACCCGGACTTGCAGTGCGCCGGCGCGCAGGACGAGTTGCAGTGCGAAGAGCGCAGTTCGCTCGACAACTGCTCGTGGTTCGGCGCGGGCTAGCTGCAGTGTGAAGAGCCATGACGTGCAATTTTTTTTGGATTCTAAATTTTAACAAGGTCGTCGCCCTGACCACCTTCATCCTCTGTCGTAAAAATGAGATCCAGGACGAGTAGTACTTGGAGTTCACTTTTTTTGTGTTTTTCAGATTTTTGCTGTTGATCCAGTGAATTCTGTGTAGTGATTTTTCTAATGCTGTTCGATTCCTTCGTGCAGTTCGCTGGATGATGTGTGCCTTACACTATTCGTCCCACATGAGTCTGCACTGTATCACTTCCTCCGCCATGGAGCACTGCCTACAAAAATCCCTGGAGCCATGCGTGGGAAGAGTGGTTCTGCAGGCACGCTCGAAGCTTTCCGGCAGCGCGGCGTGCAGTGCACTCGCTTGAGCAAGTGGTTTGGCAGACACGTTATGTGAAGTGCATTGGCATGGTCTTGCAGTGCGGGCATGTATGTTCGTGATGTGCGCCGTGTTTCTTGTAGTGGACGAGCACCCCGACGGCCAAAGCCGTGCGTGGTCATCTTGATGGCACTCTCGCGTCGCCCTCATGCAATGCAGTTCGTGGACACGTCTCGTGGTCCGAAGGCTCGGTGTGCAGTGCAACTCATATTGTGCTTCAGTACGTTTCAGTCCAAAAAGGAAACAAGAAAAGTTTGTTGTTTCGCTCTTGTTTGTGACAAGAATTTGGCGCTTCACTTCTGTTAATAAAACCACAAGCAGTATTCTTTCTTTTTCGATGCGGTTCACTTGTACGTTTGTATATGCAAGAAAAAGGAAGAATCATGTGCATGCAGTTCCTTTTGTATATGCCTGCAATGTGGTGTGTGTATGTCTTGCGGTACACCCCATCGGTCATGTGTTTTTTTGAAGACAATTTGTATTGTCGCGTGTGGCCGTTTCACTTGTTTTCTGTATGCTTGCAATGCGGTGTATGTACGTTTGCAGTGCACTCCTGTGGTTCCCTTTGTAAAAATATTCCCTTTGTAAAACAATAAAAAATCAACACAGAAAAGAAGTTCGTTTATTTTTAGATGAAGTCCACTAGTTTCTGCCCTGCGATTCATTTTCACCAACCGAAACAAAGCAGTTCTCTAGTCTGGGCCGCGCGGTTCACTAACTTTGACCATAAGGTTCACAAATAAGCGTAAAAAAGTTTGAAAAAGGGAAAACTTACGGGGTTCACTTGCCCGTCCGATGCAGTGCGGTTTTCATTCTGAAGCAGTGTGGTTGGCCATATGATGTTGTTCATCCCGTAAGTGCAAAAAATTTGTTACGGAAGCAAAAAAAGTAATGCGGTTCACTTCTTGATAGTGTTGTGGTTCATTTACACCTGATGTGAAGTGCACTCTACTTTCTCGTCCTTGAAAAAATTATGTTTGAATAAAAGAAACCATGCAGTTCTCTTACCTGTCTGATGCAGTGCGGTTTTTCGTCCAATGCAGTGCGGTTTTCAGTCAGATGAAGTACCCACGTCAATTTGGGTGTCGCAAAAAACAGAGTGTCCGCATTTCGGTAAATTCGAAATTCCTCTTAAACCGTACAGAATTAGAGAGTCCAGCACCTTGGGCAGCTCCCCGTACACCGGTGTGAAGTCAGGGGTGAATGGCTTCAGCTGCGAGACGTGGAAGATGGGGTGGACCTGGCTCGCCGGCGGCAGGTCGAGCTTGTAGGCGAGCAACCCAATCTTCTCGAGGATCTTGTAGGGGCCGAAGTACTTGAAGGCGAGCTTGGCGCATGGGCGGTTGACCAAGGAACGCTGGGCGTAGGGCTGTAGCTTTAGCAGCACCTGTTCTCCCTCCTGGAAATGGCGCTCTGTGCGATTGCGGTCGGCTTTCTTCTTGAACCGGCGCTGAGCTTGCTCCAACTGGGCGCGTATGTGCACGGTGTGCGTCGCCCAGTCCATCTCTTCCTCAGCCGGAGCTGTATCCGCCCAGGACGCCATGGCTCCGAGGTTGGCTTCCTTGCCGTAGAGGGCCTTGAAGGGCGTGAGCGAGGCGTGGAATGTCGAGTTGTACCAGAACTCCACCATTGGCAACCACCGGCACCATTTGTGCGTCGATTCGTGCACCGCGCAACGGAGATACATCTCCATGCATTGATTCACCCCTCACTCTGGCCGTCCATCTGGGGGTGATAGGCCGTCGAGTAGAGCAGTTTGGTGCCCGCTCCGGCGAGCAGCTCACGCCACAGGTGGCTGGTGAAGATCTTGTCGCGGTCGGAGACGATGGACGATGGAATGCCGTGAAGCTTCACCATGTTATCCCAGAACGCGCGCGCCACCTGCGTGGCGTTGAAGGGATGGCATAGGTGTCGGCGTTCTGGGAACGGGGGTCCCCAGACTTGCCTGCCTGCGGCCCACGGCGTGGCTCTGCGAGCGGGCCCGTACGGCCCATCTTCATCAACAAGCACTCAAGACCCTCACGAGGCGGACGGCGCAAGACCCCTTCAGGAGCGGCCTCACCAGGTTGGCTCGCGAGGGGCGGAGAGATCGAGGCAAGGCAAACCTCGCGAGGTTCTCGTGACGTGAGCCATGACGATCGAGACCAAGCATGCGCTAGGCGGGCGCCAGCGCGCGCAGTGTACTTGTTTCCTCTTTGGTGCTAAGGAGGCAAGCGCAGGCGCGGAGTACCGAGGTGTCAAGCAAAGGTTTCCATATCAGTGCAATGAGACCAAGACCAGCAGGACAGCAAGATGGAGGTCACCATGGAGCCTAAGGTGGCGTCACCACCAGAGCCTTTTGCAGGCGAAGACTGCTTTTGTCAGGATAAGTTGTACTAGTTGTCCCCTTTCAAATTGGCCGTTGTTGGCTCCCTTCCCGCTCAATATTTGGGGAGAGGACCAGGGCCTCTGTAAGTAGAACTAGCCACCACCGTAGTGGACAACTCAGATTCGGACGGATCACTCAGATCATCCTCAACCACACAAGTTCACCAGACACAAGAACACCCCGCCTCAGGAGGCTGTTCTTCCCCTTTTACTGTTCATCCTCAGCCCAAGAGGCAATCCACCACCACCACACTGGAGTAGGGTATTACACCACAATGGTGGCCCGAACCAGTAAAAATCTTGTGTCCCTTGTGTTGCGAGTTCGTCGAGTTAGCCCTTGAGATCTTAGCAAAGCTAGGACGTGGATCGATTGGGGGAGATCTTCATGTGCACCCCAGTGTTCGAACCTTGAGGGTTTTGCCGGAACCCGTGATCCGACATTTGGCGCGCCAGGTAGGGGTGCGCCGAAGCTTCCCTTCCATCGCTCCGCATCCCGTTGCTTCATCGTCTCCATGGCGGACGCATGCCGCGCTCGCGCTGAGCGCCGGGCTGCCCTCGCCGCCCGGTTGCTCAAACGGCTCCCGTCGGCGGGCCACCTCGCCGTTCTCCGTCGCCTGCCGCCAACGCCACCACCGGCCTGGCGGGGAACGAGCAGCAAGCATCCTCGCTGCACCCTCGGTGCGGCGGGACGGCCGCACCGCCACTCCATCACTGACCCCAGCCGGTTCGTCATCCCACGCTCGTCGCACTTCCATGGACGCGCAGGCCGCGCTGTGCATGGCGCGCAAGCTCCTGCGCTACCGCCCCGTCGACGACCTCTACGAGGACTGGCTCAACCGCATCGCCGAGCTTGTCAGCGCTGTAGGGGGCTCCCCTGCGCCGTCCCTCTCACTGCCTCGTCCTCCGCCAGCCGCGGGCGGCGTGGCCCATGGAGCGCCTCCACCACCTCTGCCCCAAGACGGAGTCTTGGCGCCAAGGCGCGCGGCCACGGCGCGGCCTACCGCGTCTGGCGCCCGTGCAAGAAGAGAGAAGCTGTCAAGAAGTCTCTCGGGCATGAGAAAACGTCCCCGCGCTCCCTGTGCCACCACGGCAAGACCGCATGCCGCCTGCGGTGGCGGTGCGCGGACCCCTTCAAGGACAAGTTCCCCACCAGCGCAGAGTCCCGGTGACCATGGCAGGCTGCCGCGCCTTCACCCCTTAGCTGCGTAGCGTCGCCTGGCCGGGCAAGTTCAAGCCGGATCTGCCCCCTCGCTACGACGGCACCCCCGACCCTGCGGAGTTCCTGGAGCTCTACAAGCTAAGCATCGAGGCGGCCAACGGCGACGAGAAAGTCATGGCGAACTAGTTCCCCATGGCTCTCAAGGATGGTGCCCGCTCCTGGCTCCTGAACTTGCCTCCAGGCTCGATCTCCTCCTGGAGCGAGATGCGCGGCCGTTTGGTTGCCAACTTCCAGGGCACTCGCGATCGCCCACCGGCCACGGGTGACCTACGCCGCGTCAAGCAACAACCAGGAGAGACCCTCTAGGAGTACATCCAGCGCTTCAACAACGTTCGCCTCAATATCCCCAAGGTGACGGACGAGGCTATCATCTCCGCGTTCTCTGATGGCGTCCGCGACGTCAAGAAGAAGGAGGAGCTCCCCATCCACGAGGAGCTGTGCACGTCTCTGGAGCTGTTCAACCTGGTGACCAAGTGCGCAAGAGCTGAGGAGGGGCGCCTCTCCCTCCTCGAGCTCCCGGCTGCCGACCAGGAGGAGAAGAAAGCCAAGGCCAAGGACGTGAAGCGCAAGGGAGCAACCGTGCTTGCGGCGGAGCCAGACACCAAGCGCGGCATAGACTAGCCTGAGTCATCCAAGAGTAGCCGACCCTTCTGCGCATTCCACAACCTGCCTAGCCACAACACTAGCAACTGTCAAGAGCTCAGAGCCATTCGAGAAGGACGCTTCGGTCGATGCCCCAAGCGCAATGAACGGGGCTACGACTGAGGAGGAGGACGTGGTCGCGAATGCTGGGATGACCGTGGCCCGCGCCAGGAGTGGCGCGACCGGCCTCGCGAGGACCGCTGGCAGGATCAGCCTCGCGAGGGCGCCTGGAGGGATTAGCCTCGTGAGGAGCATCCTTAGGGCAACGCTGGTCTTCCCCCACTACCGCCACCACCAAGAAGGAATGACGACCACCATCAAGACGAGGGGGCTGGGGGCTTCAAGGAGCCGCGTGCTATCACCTGCATATTGGGCGGAGCTCAAGCCCTAGCCTCTCAACTTATCTTCAAACAGTTTGCTCGTGAAGTGAATGCAGTCCTCCCCAAGCTCGAGGCCGCACGCCCGCTCAGATGGTCCTAGTGTGCCATCACTTTTAGCTCGGCGGATCAGCTCAAGTGTGCGGCTACCGCTGGCGCCCTCCCGATGCTTTGTTCACCAGTCATCAGCAACGTGCAAGTCACCAAGACCCTCATCGATGGTGGCGCGGGGCTCAACGTCCTGTCCGTCGACACGTTCGACAACCTCTAAGTGCCGTATGACCAGCTTCAGCTGTCGGTTCTCGGGTTCTGGCAAAACCCTTAAGGTTCAAACTCTGGGGTGCGCGTGAAGTTCTCCCCCTACCGATCCACGTCCTAGCTTTTATAAGATCTCAAGGGCCAACTCGACGAACTCGCAACACAAAGAACACAAGATTTATACTAGTTCGGGCCACCGTTGTGGTGTAATACCCTACTCAAGTGTGGTGGTGGTGGATTGCCTCTTGGGCTGAGGATGAACAGTTACAAGGGGAAGAACAGCCTCCTGAGGTTGAGGTGTTCTTGTGCTTGATGTGCGGGTGAGGATCGGCTCAAGATCAGATGCCTGAGGCTCCGTCCCCTCCTACTATGGTGGCTAGTCTTATTTATAGAGGCCCTGGTCCTCCTCCCAAATATTGAACGGGAAGGGGTTCCAGAACGGCCAGTTTGAAGGGAGGCAACTAGTACAAGCTATCCTCACAAAAGTAGTCTTTGCCTGCCAAAGGCTCTGGTGGTGACGCCGCCTTGGGCTCCACGGTGACCTCCATCTTGCCGTCCTGCTGGTCTTGGTCTCATTGCACTGATATGGAAACCTTTGCTTGACGCCTCGGTACTCCGCGCCTGCGCTTGCCCCCTTAGCGTCAAAGAGGAAACAAGGACACTGTGCGCGCTGGCACCCGCCTGGCACCCGCCTGGTCTCGGTCGTCATGGCTCACGTCATGAGAACCTCGCAAGGTTTGCCTTGCCTTGATCTCTCCGCCCCTCGCGAGCCAACCTGGTGAGGCCGCTCCTTAGGAGATCCTGTTTCATCCGCCTCTCGAGGCTTGGCCCCTCGCGAGGGTCTTGAATGCTTGTTGGTGAATATGGGCCGTACAGGCCCACTTGCAGAGCCACGCCACGGGCCGCAGGCAGGCAAGTCTGGGGACCCCCGTTCCCAGAACGCCGACAGTAGCCCCCGGGCCCAAGGCACGCTTGGGCTTGGCTTCGAGGCGAAGCCAAAGGTCAAGTGCGGAGCGCCGCGGGACCCAATAGCCTGCGGCCTTGGTCGACGCGTGGCGGTTGATTGGAAGTGGGCGTCTCTGCTTCCCCACGCTGTCTCGGCAACTGCCCGACTTGACAAGTCCCTGCTACATGCAAGGGAAAACCATCATTACCTATGATCGTGGGGGGCGCTGGTTGGCCTTCTCTTGCTATAAATGGGGAGGGGGGCAAAGCCCCCGTCGCCCATCTCTTCGCATTCCGCTTGCTTCTCCTCCTCTGCTCCACCGCTGACACCAATGGCGCCGTCGAAGAGGTTCTCTGCCGCGGAGAAGGGGAAGGCCCCTCGCGAGGGGCCCGGCTCCCCGGCGCCCAAGCATGGACGTGGCCGTCCCCGCAAGCACACCGCGACTCCCGTCACGGCCCCTCGCTCCCACGGTGGCGCCGCCGCGCGTGGCAGGGGTCGTTCCGATCGTGGCAGCCCTGCCGATGAGAGGAGACGTGCCATGGTTGCACGGCCTCCCCGGCCGCGCTTCCACTCGGCAGAGGTGCTGCCGGAGTTCGTCATCTGGTCGGATGACCCGGCCGGCAACTGGCTTCAGCTCCCGCGCTTCTTCGCTGACGAGCTGCCAGCCTCCGGTCCAGGTGGGCTCTGGCTGCAGGCGGACGGTTGTTGCAGCAGGGCTTCTTGGGGTGCGGTCGAGGTCTCCGTCACGGGCAACATAGCTCTGGCCCGTGGTTGGCAGACGTTCGCCTGCGCGCGCGGCCTAGGCAGGCGGTGTACCCTCCATTTCAAGTACGACGGTGATGCGACCCTCTACGTGAGGGTGTTTGGGGAAGATGGTCGCCGCGCCGGGTGCTGCCCCGAGGTGAACGACGGCGAGGAGGTGCTCGGCCTTGGTGATGGTCGGGATGAGGAGGTGGGCGAACCCGCCCTTGGCGCCGACCGCGTCTCGTCCAGCTATGGTGGCTCTTCCCCTAGCGACAGCTCCAGCTGTGGTGGCTACGACCAGCCACCACGCCGCCGCGCCCGCTTTGAAGGTGGCAGCGGGTCGTCTCGTCGCCGCGCCTCCGTGAAGCGGGGGGAGGGGTCCGGTTGAGCTCAGGACGTTGCCAAGAGCCCGTCCCCATGAACCACTGTAGGGGTAGGCGCCGCTTTTATCTTGTTCTTCCTTTTCTTCCTGCATAAAAAAGAAACCAGTATGGGCCCCGGAGGGGTGTGTATCGAACCATGATTCCCCAATCACTATGTTATGCTTATCGTTTCTGTGCTGTGCCATTGTTTTGCGTGGAGACGACTTAGCTTAGCGCACTTGGGGTAGCCACCTCTTCACGAGGCACTTGTTTCCTGGCGCCTGTCAAGGCCTTCCTTGACTCGGTGGGCGCTTAGGAACTGCAAAAAATTCGTTAGGAAGCTTGCTAGGAGGCTTATCGTTCACCCGAGTCTTGACCCAGCGGTTCACATCATGGTACCCGAGGGGCACGGATCAGGAGAAATGCGCCAGCTTGTGGGCTCGAACGAGGGTGCCTCGCGAAAAAACAGACGGAAGGCAGAGAAAAGGAAAAACGCTCGTGAGGGCACCTGCCTAGCCCCCTCGCAAGGAATGCAAGAGAGAGAACAGGTTAAACCGGGGTCGAAAATAGCGGCGAAAGGCGACGGAACCAAATCAGCAAGGAACACCAGAAGAAAATTCCAATTAAAAGGAGACGAGCCAACTACGGAAAGCAAATGAAAAGCCGCGTCCGGCACCTAGTCTAGTCTTCAAGTCTTCTCACTAGCGCGGAGCTAAGTGCTGCCACTAAGACGTGGGAGGGAGCCCCCGAGGCCCAAGGGCGGCACTCCTAAGACTCCGGGGCATGTACAACCCCACTCGTTATTACGTGAGATGTCACGGGCGGCGATCTTCACAGGCACTGGGCCTTTCTTCATGGGTAGAACTTCCGGAGGTGCTAGATGTTCCAGGCGTTCTGGATGGGTACCCCGTCCTGTGTCTCCAGGCGCACGGCGCCAGGCCTGGAGACATGGACGACCTTGAACGGGCCCTCCAACAGGGGTGAGAGTTTATGCAGCCCTTCCCTGGAGAGGACCCGCCTCAGGACGAGGTCACCCACCTCGAGCGTCCTAGAGCGGATGTTGCGACAGTGGTATCGCCACAGCGCCTGCTGATACCTTGCCGCCCGCAGTGCGGCTTCGCGGCGGCGTTCCTCCCCCAGCACGAGGTCCATCCCCCGTGTGGCGTCCTGTTGCGCTTCATCAAACGCCAAGACCCGTGCAGAGCGATGCTTGACCTCGTGAGGGAGGACCGCTTCTGCTCCGTAGATGAGGAAGAACGGGGTCTCGCCCGTTGGCTTGGTGGCGGTGGTGCGGATGGACCACAACACGGACTGGAGCTCATCGTACCAGCCCCTGCCGCAGGCCTCGAGCTTCTTCTTGAAGGTCCTGGTCTTGAGGCCCCTCAGGACCTCTGTGTTGGCGTGTTCGGCCTGACCATTGCTCCTGGGGTGAGCCACCGAAGCGTAGCAGATCTGCGTTCCAAGGTTAGCACAATACGTCTTGAAGAGATTACTAGTGAACTGCGAGCCGTTATCAGTGATGTTGCAGTTGGGGACCCCGAAACGGCTCACGAGACCCTTGATGAACTTGACCGCAGAGCCCGCTGGGATGGTGCGGACGGCTTCCACCTCCGCCCACTTGGTGAACTTGTCAATGGCGACATAGAGGTAGCAGTATCCCCCAGGTGCTCGAGGGAACGGGCCCAAGATATCCAGCCCCCAGACCGCGAACGACCATGTGAGTGGGATGGTCTGGAGGCCCTGAGCCAGCTGATGGATCTGCTTGGCGTGGAACTGGCAGGCTCCACAGGACTTCACCAGCTCGGTTGCGTCGTTGAGCGCCGTGGGCCAGTAGAATCCGCTGTGGAATGCCTTGCCGACGAGTGTCCGTGATGACGAGTGGTGCCCGCAATCCCCAGCATGTATGTCGGATAGCAACTCCTTCCCCTGATTCCTGGAGATGCAACACAGTGAAACGTTTTTTGGTCGCTTCCTGTACAACTCACCGTCCTGAATGCAGTATGCCGTGGCTTGCCGGGCCACGCGCTCCGCGTCCTCCTCCTTCTCCGGCAGCACCCCTTGCATCAGGTATTCCTTGAGTTCCTTGGTCCAGCATCCCTCCTGGGGCTCAAGCGCCAAGAGTAGGCGCGCTCCCGAAGTCGGGCCACAGGCTGGGGCTCCTGCGGCAGGCGGCTGCGGGAGCTCCTCCCGGGGCGGAGCTGTCCTTGAGAGCGGTGGTGTCGCCGATGGATTGAGGAGCCGCTCCTCGAAGACGCCAGGCTCTTGGGGCTGCCACTTGGATGCCCTCCTAGCGATGTCGTCAGCTTCCTTGTTGGTGCCGCGCGGGCACGTGCTGCAACTCCAGGCCCAGGAACTGCTTCTCCATCTTGCGCACCTCCGCGAGGTACGCCTCCATGTGCTCGTCCTTCGGCTCGTATACCTTGTTGGAGAAGTTGACGAGGAGCTGCGAGTCACCCCTAACGGTGAGGCGCTTCACCCCCAGAGCTGCAGCAGCTTTCAGGCCAGCTATGAGGCCTTCGTATTTTGCGATGTTGTTGGAGACCTTCTTGCCCCGCTGAAAGCAGAGCTGCACGGTGCGAGCAAGAGCTTCTGAGGCATGGGATACCATGCCCTTGCGTCCCGCAACACCGTGCTGACGAAATACACCGGGTGCTCGACGAGAGCTGGCGCATCGGTGAGGCTCGTGTCCTGCGGGAGTCGGGGTCTCTCCTGAGGTAGTGGAGCCCCTGACACTTGATCGCTTGTTGGGGTCTCAGCGGCGTCATCCTGCCGAGCTTGGTCCTATGTGGATGCTGCTACAGTTCTTGCGGCGCCTTCATGATCATGCGTCGTCTTGGCTGGCGGCGTAGCTTGTCGTGACGCGCCCTTGGCTTGGCGCTCTTCCCGAACCGCCACCAGAGCCGCGCCGGCAGAGTACGGGCTGGCGGCAAGATAAAGCACTAGGGGCTCTAGGGGCCGTGGCGCCACCATCACCAGAGGGCTGGCTAGGTATCTCTTGAGGTATTGAAAAGCTCGGTCGGCCTCCGGGGTCCACTCGAACTGGCCCTTCTTCTTCATCAGCTTGAAGAAGGGCAGGGCGCGCTCCCCCAGCTTGGTGATGGAGCGCCGCAATGCAGTCACCCGACCAGCCAGCTTCTGCATTTCCTTGAGGGTCTGTGGCGGGCTCATGTCTTCAATAGCCTTGATCTTTTCTGGGTTCACCTCGATCCCTCTGTGGGACACGAGGAAACCCAGCAGCTTGCCGGAAGGGACACCAAACACACACTTCTCCGGGTTAAGCCGCAAGTTCACCTGCCGCAGGCTTGCGAAAGTCTCCTCCAAATCTTGGATCAAGGTTCTGGCCTCCCGAGACTTCACCACAATATCGTCGACGTAGGCCTCCGCGTTCCTCCCGAGCTGCCGCCCTAAGGCGATGTGCATCAACCGCTGAAAGGTTGCGCCCGTGTTACACAGTCCGAAGGGCATGCAAGTGTAGTAGTACACCCCACACGGGGTCAGGAAGGCTGTCTTTTCTACATCTTCTACCGCCATCTTGATCTGGTGATACCCCGAGAACGCATCCAGGAAGCACGGCAGGTCGCACTCGGCGGTGGAGTCGACGATCTGGTCGATGCGTGGAAGTGGGAACGGATCTTGGGGGTTGGCCTTATTGAGGTTGGTGAAGTCGACGCACATTCGCTCCTTCCCGCCTTTCTTTGGCACAACAATGGGGTTTGCCAGCCACTTGGGGTACCGGACCTCGTGAATGGCACCCGCCACCTCTAACTTGTGGGTTTCTTGGACGATGAAGGCCTGCTTCTCCGTGGACTGCCGTCTCGCCCGCTGCTTCACAGGGCGTACATTGGGGCACACCCTCTAGTGATGCTGAATCACCTCTCTCGGGACCCCCACCAGCTGCTTGGGTTCCCATGTGAATATCTCTTTGTTTGCGCGCAAGAACTTCACCAGTGATTCCTCTTGGCTTGGGTCGAGGTCGGCACCTATGGTAAAGGTGGCTCCCGAGGACCCGTCCTCATCGACCGGCACCTGCTTGGTTTCCGCCTTGTCTTGGGTGAATAGCTGCTTCTTCTTGGTTGGTGCGGTGCCCTTGGCCTCGGAGGTGCCCGCACCGGCGGGCTGTGCCGCCGCGGCGGTCTTGAGGGCAAGCTTGAGCGCCGTCAGGGCCTCCTTGGCGTCTCCCTTGATGGTGAGGACGCCCTTGCTTCCAGGCATCTTCATGAGGTTGTAGGCCGGATGGGTTGCTGCCATAAACTGGGCGTTGTACGGGAGGCCGATGCGGGCGATGTCGAAGTCGACCAGCTCGGTGCGGTAGTTGTCGTGCGTGCCGAAGGTGACAGGGAGGCGAATCTGCCCCAGGGAGTGGGCGGCGCCGCCGCCAACTCCTGAGAAAGGCTTGCTGAGGCTGAGCCGCTCGAGCGGTACGTGAAGAAGGCTGAAGGCCTCCACGGAGAGCACGTTGAGGCCGGCGCCGCCGTCGATGAGGGTCTTGGTAACGGCCACGTTGCAAATAGTGGGCGTGCAAAGCATCGGGAGCATACCCGAGCCGGCGGTGGTAACGGGGTGGTCTTCCAAGTCGAAGGTGAGGTCGGCCTCGGGCGCAGCCTAGCCCGGTGGAGCCCCCGAGCGCGTGGAAGCGGCGCCGATTTGGCGAAGGAATGGCTTGATGTGGCAATCTGAAGGCGGTGCCGGAGAGCCGCCTAGCAGGGCCGCGACCGCGTGGTGCACCGGTGCCGCGTAGCGCGGAGTGAAGAGGCCGCGCTGCTCCTCCCAAGATGCCACCATGGATCCGGGGAGGTTGAGCAGCCAAGCGCGCGGCGCGCCGGTGAGGGCCATGGGAAACTAGTTGGCCATGACCTTGTCGTCACCCCGGCCTCGAGGACGACCTCCTCATATGCCAGCAGGAAAGCTGATGGGTCCGCCGCGCCGTCGTAGCGCGGCGGCATCTCCGGCTTGAACTTGGGCGGCCACTGCACCCGCCGCAAGGCGGGGGCCAGGGCTTGGAGCCCCCTGGCCCCGTCGTCGGTGTCTGCCGTCGGAGCCGGGTGCGAGACGCCTGCCATGAGGGTGGAGTGCGATGGTGGCGGAGGGCAGATCGACGGGAGGGAAACTACGGCGCACCCCTACCTGGCGCGCCAAATGTCGGATCTCGGGTTCCGGCAAAACCCTTAAGTTTCGAACTCTGGGGTGCGTGCGAAGTTCTCCCCCTACCGATCCACGTCCTAGCTTTGCTAAGATCTCAAGGGCTAACTCGACAAACTCGCAACACAAAGAACACAAGATTTATACTGGTTCGGGCCACCTTTGTGGTGTAATACCCTACTCCAGTGTGGTGGTGGTGGATTGCCTCTTGGGCTGAGGATGAACATTTACAAGGGGAAGAACAAGCTCCTGAGGTTGAGGTGTTCTTGTGCTCGATGTGTGGGTGAGGATCGGCTCAAGATCAGATGCCCGAGGCTCCGTCCCCTCCTTCTGTGGTGGCTAGTCTTATTTATGGAGGCCCTGGTCCTCTTCCCAAATATTGAGTGGGAAGGGGTTCCACAACGGCCAGTTTGAAGGGAGACAACTAGTACAAGCTATCCTGACAAAAGTAGTCTTCGTCTGCCAAAGGCTCTGGTGGTGACGCCTGTCGGTGTCAAAACCGGTGGATCTCGGGTAGGGGGTCCCGAACTGTGCGTCTAAGGCGGATGGTAACAGGAGGCAGGGGACACAATGTTTACCCAGGTTTGGGCCCTCTCGATGGAGGTAATAGCCTACTTCCTGCTTGATTGATCTTGATGATATGAGTATTACAAGAGTTGATCTACCACGAGATCGTAGAGGCTAAACCCTAGAAGCTAGCCTATGGTATGATTGTTGTCGTCCTACGGACTAAACCCTCCGGTTTATATAGACACCAGAGGGGGCTAGGGTTACACAGAGTCGGTTACAAGGGAGGAGATCTACATATCCGTATTGCCAAGCTTGCCTTCCACGGCAAGGAGAGTCCCATCCGGACACGGGTCGAAGTCTTCAATCTTGTACCTTCATAGTCCAACAGTCCGGCCAAAGAATATAGTCCGGCTGTCCGAGGACCCCCTAATCCAGGACTCCCTCAACCCTGACTTGGGCTCCACGGTGACCTCCTTCTTGCCCTCCTACCGGTCTTGGTCTCGTTGCACTGATATGGAAACCTTTGCTTGATGCCTCGGTACTCCGCGCCTGCGTTTGCCCCCTTAGCGTCAAAGAGGAAACAAGGACACTGTGTGCGCTGGCACCCGCCTGGCGCCCACCTAGTCTCGGTCGTCATGGCTCACGTCACGAGAACCTCGTGAGGTTTGCCTTGCCTTGATCTCTCTGCCCCTCGCGAGCCAACCTGGTGAGGCCGCTCCTGAGGAGGTCTTGTGTCCTCCGCCTCATGAGGCTTGGCCCCTCGCGAGGGTCTTGAATGCTTGTTGGTGAAGATGGGCCGTACAGGCCCACTTGCAGAGCCACGCCGCGGGCCGCAGGCAGGCAAGTCCGGGGACCCCCATTCCCAGAACACCGACATCAGACCACCAAGCCTTTCTTAGGAGTGACCGACAGCTCCACTACCCCAATCGGGCAGGTCCGCCTTCCCGTCACCTTCGGACAGCGCGACAACTACCGTACCGAGCTCATCGACTTGGACATCGCCCACATTCGCCTGCCATACAATGCCATCCTTGGGTATCCAGCCCTCGCCAAGTTCATGGCAGTGACCCACCACGACTACAATGTCCTCAAGATGCCACGGAGCGGCAGAATCATCACAGTCCCGTGCGAAGAAAGAGACGCGTTGTGCTCCCTCGAGCGTGCCTTCCAAGCTGCAGCAATCGACGACCCCGACAGCAAGGGCGAGTGCCCTCCTGAGGCCACCCCTAATAATAAGAAGAAGCTGCTCCGTGCAGAGCCTCAGGCAAGCGGCACCACGTCTGGACCAGCGCCCGCACCTGGGGCGCCTCCCTCCATCGCATAGGAAAGCGCGCCCGGCGCCCTTCTCGGGCAGGGCTCAGGGGCTCTCTTCTGGAGGGCCTCAGACCTTGCCAACATCACGAGGGAGGAACTCGGGCACCACTTGGAGGCGTGCTTCACGACACGTCTCCCTCAGGAGGACACAGGGCGAGGAACGCCCACCGCTCATGAGTTCATCACCAAGACCACCCAGGAGTTGCAAGATGCAAGGGCCATACGCGGCAACCGCCGTTCACCTGGCGCAGCCTCCCATCCAGGCGAGGATGCCGGGCTGCGCATTTGCATCGACATTCCAGGGCTTAACACGGCCGCGTCTCAGGAGCCCTTCTGGTCTTCGCGCGTGGGACGCTGCGAGGGGCCACCGCATAGCCGCATTCGAATGCCCTTTGGCCTGCCGAGCGTGGCATCCGCCTATCAGCGCAACTTGCGGCGCGCCCTGGCGACTCAGGAGGCCAGGCACCACGCCGTCCTGACGGAGATGGAGACGGTCCTCAAGGAACCACCTAGACCCCCAGAGCCTCCCGAGGCTCAGGGCCCCGGTGGCTCGTGAGGAGCAACCCCTTCGCCGCGTACCTTCAGCTGCCCCAACATCCCTTCATCAACAGAACCAGGTGACATTTTCCAAGTTTATTTAGCTGGGAGCGCCCCCCGGGCTGCATCATTCCTAGGCCACATGGGTCCGTCCCTGTGGCATGTATCCCTTTTCATGTCTTTAGCTTACCTTGCTGGGGGCGCCCCTCGGGCAGCATCATCCCCAAGCCGCTCGGGCCTGACCCAGTGTCATGTATCTTCCTTGCATTTGCTTAAGCCAGTATGCTTTCCATGCTTAATCTACCTATGACTATTACCTGCTCGATCGTCACCCACCATGGGAGCGGTGCGCCGGCCGTTTTTCTTCAGCATCCTTCGCGTGAGTAGGTTAAGCACGGCGTCTGTGCTTGGGCCCGTCCCTGCAGCATCGATAAATCCAACGGCTGAGTTCTGTCTGGCGGGCCGGCCCCGTTCACGTCACCTCCTGGGGCCGTTGGTGCTGGGCCTTCTCACGCGATAACCTCAGGAGATTCGTTCGGCGCAGGTTGTCTGACCACCTCGCAGGACCAGCGCAGCGAATAAAAACCAAGACCAGGCGCAACCCGCCTTGAGGTAGGGCCTCGTGAGTCCTGCGCTGACTCACGAGTGCCCAGACACACCTCGTCTAGCCCTGCCGTGCAAGCCACGTGTCAGGGTGGGGCTGTACACGCCCCGGGGGCTCTTCGCAGTAGGGAGTCCCCTCCCACGCACCAGTGGAAGCACCATGCTCCGCGCTGGCTGTCGACACTGCCGAGGACCGGCTATGCCCGTGCAAGTGCGGAAGCGCTATGCTCCGCGCTGGTGATAAAAAACTGAGGGCGGCCCCACGGCCGCATCAACCTCAGGGAGCCCCAGAACTCAGTGTCCGGCCTCACCACAACACCTCCCCTTGGGAGAGTCGCGCGAGGGGGCTGGGCACGGGGGCTGCGCTCGGGTCACGCCCAAGCGTACGCCACCAAATCGGGTCCCCCGGACCCGGTCGTCGTGCGTCCCTCCCGAGCCTCGGCGAGGGCAAATGTATGAAGGGTGTTTGCACGTCAAGGGGGACTCCCGGGCATCGCGACTCAGGAGCCTAACTGGTCACGTAGCCCCTCACTCCTTGGGTCTGTCCTGGTCTCCGGTCGGCCCGACGGCGGTTGAGGTATGCACGGGGCCGGCTCCGCCGACGTAGAACGCTAATCCTATCCTCATGTCTCCTTCCTATAAGCTGTTTGCGCGTCAAGGGGGACTCCTGAGCATCGCGACTCAGGAGCCTAACTGGTCACGTAGCCCCTCATTCCTTGGTTCCATCCTGGTCTCCGGTCGGCCCAACGGCGGTTGAGGTATGCGCGGGGTCGGGCTCTGCCAACGCAGAACATAAAGCGAATAGGAAGAAAATCACAAAATCTCAAAACAAATATTACAAGATGGAGGTGACTGAAGACACGCGTCAGTGCAGCTTAGGAAAGAACGCGGGCTTCCGCCTCGGCCATAGGACCGATGCCGCTCACAACCTCCTCAAGCGTGGCAACCAGGTAGGGAAGCAGCTGAGCAGGGCCATCCTCGTCGGTGGTCAACGGCTTTTCCAGGCCCTTCTCGTAAAGTGCTTTCAGCGTGACGCGAGACCTCTTCTCGAGAAGCGCGAAGGCCGCACGGTCCTCAGCCAGGACCTTCGCCTTGGCGTCAAGCTCGACCTCCTTCGCTCGCACCTTCCGCTCCCGCTCCTCCAGCCGGCTGCGTTCGGCGGCCTGCACCTTCGCCAACTCCCCCAGCTTGGCATCGCAGTTCTTGATGGCGTCCTCCCGGGTCCTCATCTCCTCCTCCTTGCCTGGCGGCCACGAGCTTCTTCTGCGTGCTCAGCGCGCAGACTCTTCAGCTCGTCCTCCAGCACCCGACAGTGGTCGCGGGCGGCTTCGGCGTCCTTCAGCGCCGCCTTGTGATCGGCCGCAGCTTGAGCGGCGGCCCGTTTCTCCTTCTCGGAGGTCGTCGCGGCCTTGCTCAGTGTCTCTCGCACAACTGCGTCAGACTGAAGCTAGGCGGAGGCCAACTCCAGGCGCCCGGCTACCAGGCGCGGATCCGCGCCCAGGAGATCTTCCCACAACTGAGTCATCTCTGAAAGGGCACGCTCCAAGACAGCGGAGGAGGCAGAAGAACCTGGGAGTAATGGCGCAGCAGGAGGAGGGGGCAGCGTCGTCACCAGGGCTTGGGAGATCAAGGGCTCCTGAGCCTCCGGGACCTCAGCAGCCGAACCGGACACCGGCAATTCCGGAGCCAGCGGGGCCTCGGGGGCTGACCCCTCCGGACGACGCCCCTCCAGGCTTCACAAGGGAGACAGGGCCGGAGAAGTACGAGAGCTGTCGTTTCCTTTCTCCACGGAGGGGAGTGCAGCCGCTGCAGATGGTTCAGTCCTAGGCATGGGTGATGCACCCTCCTTCCTCTTCTTCGCCGAAGGCGACGACCTGGTCAACCAAGGACGAGCGTGAGGAGACAACAGTATAAGCAAGAACAAGACGAAGCTCAAGCACTTACTGGTCCACCGCAGCATAGTCCACCCTCCGCTTGGTGAGCTTGAAGCCTGAGAGCTTCGAGGCCTGAGGCGTGGGCGCACAGACTCCGGGAGCAGAAAACGGCGCAACAGAGGGGCCGGAAGCAGCTCCAGACGGCACCGAGGCGGGAGAAACATCTCGGGAGACCAATGATGACCTGCCCCTTGTCAGGATAATGGGCAGCTCCCCTTTCTCCTGGCGGGCGTCGGCCTCGGCATCATCTGGCAGGGCGCGGAGGATATCAGCCTTGCTCAAGGGGAGGTCTCCCCCATTCCTTCGTGGGTCACCTCCGAGTCTTCCTCCTCCCCCTCTTCCTCCCCGTGAGACTCATCAGAAGATAGCTCCACCGGCTTCAGCGCTGCAGGGGCCCCGGTAGGCGCCGGCGGCACCAGCCCGCGCCCATCAAAAGTCGGCCTGGAAGCCACGAGCTGCGCCCCGTCCTCACGGCGAAACAAGGGGGTGAAGATGCTCGGCGGGTACTCCTGGTCGTCCCCAGCCAGGAGGCAGAGAACCGCGGCCAGCTCACCGTCGGACAAGGCCTTCAGGCTCAGGCGAACCTTGTCCTCTTCGTCCCCAAGCTCCCACAAGGGGCGCGAACGGGCTTGAAGCGGGGCCACGCGCAGCATCAGGAATTCCCTCAGGAGCATGGCCCCTGTCACCTTCGCCGCCTTCGCGTTGCCCGGCTTCAGGTCGGTCTTCATCTGCTCCAGCACCAACGTCGCCTGCTCATCGGAGAGCTTCGCGCAGGACCACCCCTTGTCGGACTGGGGCATCTCCGTCGGCAGCGTCAGGCGTGGGTGGATGCATTTTGCGTCCATCATTGCCCACTTGCTCCGGAAGCCTTCGGCTTTCTTCCCCGACTTTGAGATCGAGTTGGCCTTGCCGGCCGCGATGAAGTTGGCACACCCGGAGGCGTGACCCTCCTTGACGCGGAGGAAGAAGAAGTGGCGCAGAAGAGCTACGGACGGCATCATGCCGAGGTACGCCTCGGAATAGTAGGCGAAGATGGACAAGAGAAGGATGGAGTTGGGTTGAAGATGCAGCACTTGCAGCCCGTAGTGGCCGAGGACCTCATAGAAGAAGTCAGAAAAGGGGGGAACCAGCCCCGCAGCGATGCTACTCGTGAAGAAGGGGAAAAAAGTACTCCCCTCAGGCTCCGGCGCATCGGAGGCAACCCGGAGCCCCGTCTTCCCCCTCTCGTTGCTTTCCCCCGCCGTCAGCAAGTGCGTGGCGGCGAGGCTCTTCTCTGAGATGTTGGGCGCATCGAGCGCTGTTTCGTACCAAGCCGGCGACGAGGAGGGCTTGACGTTACGCGACGCCATTGCTCGCTGATGCGGTGGGGGATGGAAGCAGATCTAGGGATTTCGGAGGCATGGCGCAAGAAAGGGGATCTGAGCAAGGCGAAGGGAAGCAGTGAAGACAAGCGCTGTCCACACCAGCCTTTTGTCAAGTCGGGTAGTTGCCGAGGCAGCGTGGGGAAGTGGAGACGCCCACGTCCAATCAAACCGCCACGCGTTGACTAAGGCCGCAGGCTATTGGGGCCCGCGGCGCTCCGCGCTTGAACTTTGGCTTCGCTTCGAAGCCAAGCCCAAGCGCGCCTTGGGCCCGGGGGCTACTGTCGGCGTTCTGGGAACAGGGGTCCCCAGACTTGCCTGCCTGCGGCCCACGGCGTGGCTCTGCGAGCGGGCCCGTACGGCCCATCTTCACCAAAAAGCACTCAAGACCCTCGCGAGGGGCCAAGCCTCGCAAGGCGGACGGCACAAGACCCCTTCGGGAGCGGCCTCACCAGGTTGGCTCGCGAGGGGCGGAGAGATCGAGGCAAGGCAAACCTCGCGAGGTTCTAGTGACGTGAGCCATGACGATCGAGACCAGGCGGGCGCCAGCGCGCGCAGTGTACTTGTTTCCTCTTTGGTGCTAAGGAGGCAAGCGCAGGCGCGGAGTACCGAGGCATCAAGCAAAGGTTTCCATATCAGTGCAACGAGACCAAGACTAGCAGGACAGCAAGACGAAGGTTACCATGGAGCCCAAGGCCGTGTCACCACCAGAGCCTTTTGCAGGCGAAGACTGCTTTTGTCAGGATAAGTGGTACTAGTTGTCCCCTTTCAAATTGGCCGTTGTTGGCTCCCTTCCCGATCAATATTTGGGGAGAGGACAAGGGCCTCTATAAGTAGAACTAGCCACCACCGTAGTGGACAACTCAGATTCGGACGGATCACTCAGATCATCCTCAACCACACAAGTTCACCAGGCACAAGAACACCCCGCCTCAGGAGGCTGTTCTTCCCCTTGTAATGTTCATCCTCAGCCCAAGAGGCAATCCACCACCACCACACTGGAGTAGGGTATTACACCACAACGGTGGCCCGAACCAGTATAAATCATGTGTCCCTAGTGTTGCGAGTTCGTCGAGTTAGCCCTTGAGATCTTAGCAAATCTAGGACGTGGATCAGTTGGGGGAGATCTTCGTGCGCACCCGAGTGTTCGAACCTTGAGGGTTTTGCCGGAACCCGTGATCCGACAGCAGGGGGACGAAATGCACGAATTTGGTGAAGCTGTCAACGACCACCATGATCGTGTCGCAGCCTTCCGAGCACGGCAAGCCTTCGACAAAGTCCATGGTCAGGTCCTCCCAGGGTGCGGCCTAGATGGGCAGCGGGGCCAGAAGACCAGCCGGCTTGACGTGCTCGTGTTTGGCCTGCTGGCACACCGCACACTGCTGCACGAAGTCGTCGACATCGCGCTTGAGTCCCCGCCAGTTGAAGTGTTTGCGCACGCGCTGGTAGGTGGCGGTGGTGCCGGATTGGCCACCCACTGCACTGCAGTGCAGCGTGGCGATGAGTTTGGTGCGTAGTGCTGAGTTGTCCCCAATCTAGAGGTGGCCCTGGTGCCTGAGGGTGCCGCTGTAGAGCTCGTAGCCATGCTCGTCTGGGTTGTGGACGGCGAGTTGCTGCAGTCGTTCCTGGGCGTCGGTGGCATAGAAGTTGATCACCTCCTGCACCTAGGCTGGCTGGCACATTGAAAGCGCGGCCACCTCGAACTGCTTGCCCACGCGGGAGAGCGCGTCCGCGGCTCCGTTGTCCAGTCCCCGCCTATACTGAAATCGAAACTGGAGCCCCACTAGCTTCGCCATGGCCTTGCATTGGAGCTCAGTCTCCAAGTGCTGCTCGCCGAGGTTGCAGAGCGACTTGTGGTCCGTGACGATGTCGAAGGGTCCGTGCTGTAGGTACTGGCGCCACTTGTCGACGGCCATCATCATGGCGAGGAACTCCTTCTCGTAGGTGGACAGCTTTTGGTTGGGCGCACCCAACGCCTTGCTGAAGTATGCCACGGGGTGGCCGTCCTGCACGAGCACCGCGCCCACGCCCGTGTCGTAGGCGTGTGTCTCAATCATGAATAGCCGCTCGAAGTTTGGCAGTGCCAGGACCGGGGTGGTGACCATGGCCTGCTTGAGCATGTTGAAAGCCGTCTGCGCTTAGTCTGTCCAGGAGAACCCCTTCTTGGTGAGTAGCTACGTGAGCGGCTTCGCGATGATGCTGTAGTGTGGCACATACTTTCTGTAGTAGCCAACGAGGCCCAGAAAGCTGCACAGCTCCATGGCGTTCGTCGGCGTCGGCCACTGCTCCATGGCCTGCGTCTTCTCCTTGTCCGTGGCCACGCCCTCCTTGGAGATCACGTGGCCGAGGTAGTCGATGTGGTCGCAGGCGAAGGTGCACTTGGATTCCTTGACGTAGAGCTGGTGCGCGTGGAGTAGTTCGAAGACGATGCGCATATGCTCCAGGTGTTCTTCCATGGTCTCACTAAAGACAAGGATATCATCCAGGAAGATGATAACGAACTTGCACACATACTTGTCAAAGATTGCGTTCATCAGACACTGAAATATGGCCGGGGCATTCGTGAGGCCGAACGGCATGACCGGGAACTGAAAATGCCCGTGGTGCGTCTTGAACACCGTCTTGAATTCATCCTCTTCGCGCATCCTAACCTGATGGTAGCCGGTGCGCAAGTCCAGCTTGGAGAACACCACAGCGCCGGCCAGTTCATCGAGCAACTCGTCGATGATGGGCAGGGGAAACTTGTTTTTGATGGTGGTGTCGTTGAGACGACGGCAGTCGACGCAGAACCTCCATGTGCCATCCTTCTTCTTGACCAGCAGGACCGGCGCGGCGTACGGGCTGACACTATGTGTGATCACGCCAGAGTCCAACATCTCCTTGACCTGGCGCTCGATTTCGTCCTTTTGGAGCGGCGAGTGGTGGTACGGGCGCGTGTTCGCAGGGACCGCGCCCTCCACCAGCGTGACGGCGTGGTTGTACTGGCGGTGAGGAGGGCGCCCTTGCGGTGCCGCGAACACATCGGCGAATTCCTCGAGCAGGTCGGCGAGAGGCGTTTGGCTTGGACACTTGCGAACTGGGCGCGCCGTGTGCCCACAGGTGTCCACCATGGCCATGGCCCAGACATAATTCCCGGCGATCATCTTGCGGAGCTCGTCGGGTTTGACTGTCTTGAGAGTGGTGGCCGTCTTGGTTGGCACACCCCGCAGGGTGACCTCCTCGCCATCGTGCTGGAACTTGACCCATTTGTCTTGCCAGTGATATGTCATTGGACTGTGCTGGGTGAGCCAGTCCATCCCCAGAATGTCGTCGTATGCCCCGATCTCCAGTTCGCGCATGGGCGTCTCGAAGGTATGTCCCTGCATCCACCACTTGAGGCCGGGCACAATGCGGTTGCAGGCGAGCTTGTCGCCATTGGCCACGCGCACCTCCACCGTTGGCATCTCCTCCATGGCGAGGCCGAGGCGGTCGACGAAGGCCCTGTTCACAAAACTCTGAGTACTGCCCGAGTCGAGCAGAAGAAGCATGACTTGGTTCCCCACCAGCGCACGCAACCGGATTGTGGTCGCCGAGTCCATGCCGTCGAGCACTTGAGACGAGAGGAGGCAGCATTCCGGCGCGTCCACGGCCGGTGCAGGCGGTTGCACTGCCGGTCCTGGGTCGTCGAGAAGCTGCAAGGCATGGATGGTGTCGTCCAAAAGGACCTCGCCATGGTCCCCGACACTGATGGTGAGGAGCTGCACAGGCTGGGCGCAGTGGTGCTCCCTGGAGTAGCGATCCCCGCACTTGAAGCAGAGGTTGTTGGCGCGGCAAAAATCCCGCAATTGCCCCTCCCACGTGTACTCGTCTCCCTGGGCGCGGATCGGGGCGGCTACAGCTCACTCTGGTGTTGTTGCGGCTGGAGGCGGCCGGCCGGACGGAGTGAGGTGAGGGCGCACGTGTGTCGTGCCCACTTCCTCTTCCTGGATGTGTGTGAGCACAAAGGCGCGCGTGATGCTGGAGGGTGCCTAAAGGCGCACCGGAGCGCGCAGCTCGTATTTCAGACCGAGGAGGAACAGTGTGACGAAGAATTTTGTGTTGATCGACGGGTCGAGCGCGAGAAGGTGGTACATCTGCTCGTCAAACGCGCCGCGGTACTCGGTGACGGTGCCCGTTTGCCGTAGTTGGAGCAGCTTGTGCATCACCACCTCGAACTCGTCCGCACCAAACTCCTCCAGGATCGCCGAGGTGAAGAGGTCCCACGTGATGTTGTGGTGCGTTTGCGGAAATACTTGTAACCAGTGCGCGGCCTGGCCGTCGATGTAGAGCGCCGCGGTGGCGACCCGGTGGTGTGAGGCCACTTTGTAGAGCTCGAAGTAGGCAAGGCAGCGATCCAACCACAGATATGGCGCGGTGCCATCGAACTTGGGGAAATCGTGCTTGGGGGGCTTGTGGTACTCGTTGATGTGGTAGCCCATCGGAGAAGCAGTCGCCGTGGCGACGAACCCCCCGTGCGGAGGCACCGGGATGAGCGGCGGGCGGTGGTCGCCCAGGCGCATGTGGGACGAGGACGGGCGAGATGGGTCGGGAACGGGACGCGGTGACGGTGGAGGTGGGGGCGGAGGTGGAGGTTGCTGCTGTTGTTGTCGGGCTGGTGGAGGTGCGTGGTGACCGAGCCCGCCGGCGAGGCCTACCCTTCCATCGTCTTACGCGTGGCGTCGAGGTCCGCTTGAGTCAGATCGATCTGACCAGAGAGACCGTGCACCTCCTGCGAGATCAAGGCATTCAAGGCGGCCTGCAGCTCGATGTGTTTGTCGTGCGCCGCCTTCTGCTCCTCGACCTTGGAGAGCAGGGCCTCGAGCATCTTGGTGATGCTGGTGTTCCCCTCGTCCATGGCGGCCAGCACCTGCCGCATCATCGCCGAAGCCTTCAAGGGAGCCGTGGTCTTGTGCTGAAGGGGATCGAACCCCGCAACGGATTTTGCGCGGCTTGCCGGAGCAGCTCACACCGGCGCGGTTGATGTTATCGATCCTCAATCACACACAAGGGAGAAAATATTTTGGCGAAATTGGCTCTGATTACTAACTGTAACGAACCCAGGAAGGAGGAGGCGATCTAGATCAGGAGAGGGAGGAGAGGGCGAGAGGAAAAGCTTGGAGAGGAAGAAGGGGAGATGCGATTTCAGAGGAAAGCTTGAGGTACAGGAAAGTGTCAACACACGCACCCACACACGGCCACAGGCGGCCCTCTTGATCGCCACACCACACACGCCACTTGTATTTTCCATCGTATTAGTTTCTGATATACTATTTTGCAATCTTTTATTTTCAGATCTATAAACCAAAAGAACCCAAAAATATTTTATCTTTTGTTTAGTTCTATTTATCTTTCTCTATTAGATCTCACTTTTGCAAGTGACCGTAAAGGGATTGACAACCCCTTTATTGCATTGGGTGCAAGTGTTTGATTGTTTGTGTAGGTATTGGTGATTTGCGTGTTCTTCTCCTACTGGATTGATACCTTGGTTCTTAACTGAGGGAAATACTTATCTCTACTTTGCTGCATCACCCTTTCCTCTTCAAGGGAAAAACCAACACAAGCTCAAGAAGTAGTAGAAAGAATTTATGGCGCCGTTGCCAGGGAGATCTATGCCAAGTCATGCCTACCAAGTACTCATCATAATACTCTCATCTCTTGCATTACATTATTCGGCATTTGCCTCTCGTTTTCCTCTCCCCCACTTCTAAAACGATTTTAAAAAATATTTGCCTTTTCTCGCCCTTCTTCCGTTCGTCTTCTCGTTTGCTTTTTGTTCGTTCGGACAATAGCTTGCTTTGATGGCTCAACCTAAGAACTTTGATCCTTACTATAAGAAGCTAGAAGAAATTGAAAATAATACTAGGAACTTCATGTCCTTACATTTTGAGGATAATAGTTTCTTTAGGAACGAGCTCAAGGAGCAGAAAACTTTTATGGAATATATGAATAAATGGCTTGATGATATGTCTAAAGAATTTCACGGTCTTAAATCTCAATTTTCTCATCTTGAAAATTTAGTTGGCCAAATTTCCGATAAACAAACCACTTTGGTAAATAAGATGGCCGCTAAACCGGAGTTTTGTGAAAATAATGATGAAGATCTTAAAGTGAATGATGTGACTCCTATTGAATCTTTGTTTTCCAATATAAATCTTGATAAAGATGGGACTGGAGATGAGTCAACTTTAGTTAAAAGGCATCCCAATGATTCAGAGTTTATAGATCTAGATGCAAAAATTGATAAAAGTGGGATTGGAGAGGTCAAGACTTTAAGTAGCAATGAACCCAGTCTTTTGGATTTCAAGGAATTTAATTATGATAATTGTTCTTTAATAGATTGTATTTCCTTATTGCAATCCATGTTGAATTATCCTCATGCTTATAATCAAAATAAAGCTTTTAATTACATATTTTTGATGCTATGATGAAATCTATTGAAGAAAAGCTTGAATTGGAAGTTTTTATTCCTAGAAAACTTTATGATGAGTGGGAACCTACTATTAAGATTAAGATTAAATATTATGAGTGCCATGCTTTGTGTGATTTGAGTGCTAGCATTTCCACGATTCCAAAAACTTTATGTGATGTGTTAGGTTTCCGTGAATTTGATGATTGTTCTTGAAATTTGCATCTTGCGGATTCCACTATTATGAAACCTATGGGAAGGATCAATGATGTTCTTATTGTTGCAAATAGGAATTATGTGCTCGTAGATTTCATTGTTCTTGATATTGATTGCAATCCTACATGTCCTATTATTGTTGGTAGACCCTTCCTTAGAACGATTGGTGCAATTATTGATATGAAAGAAGGAAACATTAGATTTCTATTTCCATTAAGGAAGTGCATGGAACACTTTCCTAGAAAGAAAATTAAGTTGACATATGAATCTATTATGAGAGCTACTTATGGATTGCATACCAAAGATGACGATACCTAGATCTATGTTTTATGCCTAGCTAAGGGCATTAAACAATAGCGCTTGTTGGGAGGCAACCCAATTTTATTTTTGTTCTTGTTTTTTGGTTCTATTTTTCAATAAACAATTCATATAGCCTCTGGTTAGATGTGTTTTTGTGTTTTAATTAGTGTTTGTGCCAAGTAAGACCTTTGGGATGGCTTATGGTGATAGTTGATTTGATCTTACTGAAAAACAGAAACTATTACGCCCAGAAAAATAATTTTCATAATTCACCGAATCGTGCTATTGATCTGAATTATTTACACAATATTGATATACAAATTTCCCAGGTTGTCCTAACTTTTCAGAATTTTTGGAGTTACCGAAGTATACGAAGTTCTCTGATTACTACAGACTTCTCTGTTTTTGACAGATTCTGTTCTCTATGTGTTGTTTGATTATTTTGATGAACCTATGGGTAGT
>NC_057802.1:128237070-128262257 GCF_018294505.1 Triticum aestivum
AGATATTACACCAATATAAATAAATAATGAGTTCACAGCAGTACCATAAAGTGGTGATTTGCTTTCTTATACTAATGGATCTCATAAGATTTTCTGTTGAGTTTTGTGTTGTGAAGTTTTCAAGTTTTGGGTAAAGATTTGATGGACTATGGAATAAGGAGTGGAAAGAGCCTAAGCTTGGGGATGCCCAAGGCACCCCAAGGTAATATTCAAGGACAACCAAGAGCCTAAGCTTGGGGATGCCCCGGAAGGCATCCCCTCTTTCGTCTTCGTCTATCGGTAACTTTACTTGAGGCTATATTTTTATTCACCACATGATATGTGTTTTGCTTGGAGCGTCTTGTATGATATGAGTCTTTGATTTTTAGTGTTCCACAATCATCCTTTCTGTACACACCTTTTGAGAGAGACACACATGAATCGTGATTTATTAGAATACTCTATGTGCTTCACTTATATCTTTTGAGCTAGGCAATTTTGCTCTAGTGCTTCACTTATATCTTTCTAGAGCACAACGGTGGCTTTATTTTATAGAAACTGTTGAACTCTCATGCTTCACTTATATTATTTTGAGAGTCTCTCTAAACAGCATGGTAATTTGCTTTGGTTATGAATTTAGTCCTAATATAATGGGCATCCAAGAGGGATATAATAAAAACTTTCATATAAAGTGCATTGAATACTATGAGAAGTTTGATTCCTTATGATTGTTTTGAGATATGAGGATGGTGATATTAGAGTCATGCTAGTGAGTAATCGTGGATTGTAGAAATACTTGTGTTAAAGTTTGTGATTCCCGTAGCATGCACGTATGGTGAACCGTTATGTGATGAAGTCGGAGCATGATTTATTTATTGATTGTCTTCCTTATGAGTGGCGGTCGGGGACGAGCGATGGTCTTTTCCTACCAATCTACCCCCTAGGAGCATGCGCGTAGTACTTTTTTTTGATGAATCATAGATTTTTGCAATAAGTATGTGAGTTCTTTATGACTAATGTTGAGTCCATGGATTATACGCACTCTCGCCCTTCCACCACTGCTAGCCTCTCTAGTACCGCACAAATTTCACCATTGCCATACACCCACCATATACCTTCCTCAAAATAGCCACCATACCTACCTATTATGGTATGTCCATAGCCATTCCGAGATATATTGCCATGCCACTTTCCACCGTTCCGTTTATTATGACTGCTTCATCATTGTCATATTGCTTTGCATGACCATGTAGTTGGCATAGTATTTGTGGCAAAGCCACCGTTTCTAATTTTCATACATGTCACTCTTGAGTCAGTGCACATCCCGGTACACCACCGGAGGCATTCATATAGAGTCATATTTTGTTCTAGTATCGAGTTGTAATTCTTGAGTTATAAGTATATAAAAGTGTGATGATCATCATTATTAGAGCATTGTCCCATGTGAGGAAAGGATGATTGAAGCTATGATTCCCTCACAAGTTGGGATGAGTCTCCGGACTTTATGAAAAATAAAAGAGGCCAAAGAAGCCCAAATAAAAAAGAGAGGCCAAAGAAGCCCACAAAAAAATGAGAGAAAAGAGAGAAGGGGCAATGTTATTATCCCTTTTCCACACTTGTGCTTCAAAGTAGCACCATGATCTTCATGATAGAGAGTCTCCTATTTTGTCACTTTCATATACTAGTGGGAATTTTTCATTATAGAACTTGGCTTGTATACTCTAATGATGGGCTTCCTCAAATGCCCTAGGTCTTCATCAGCAAGCAAGTTGGATGCACACCCACTTGGTTTCTTTTTGAGCTTTCATAAACTTATAGATCTAGTGCATCCGTTGCATGGCAATCCCTACTCACTCACATTGATATCTATTAATGGGCATCTCCATAGCCCGTTGATATGCCTAGTTGATGTGAGACTATCTCCTTCTTTTTGTCTTCTCCACAACCACCATATTCTATTCCACCTATAGTGTTATGTCCATGGCTCACGCTCATGTATTGCGTGAAAGTTGAAAATGCTTGAGAACATCAAAAGTATGAAACAATTGCTTGGCTTGTCATCGGGGATGTGCATGATTTGAATATTTTGTGTGATGAAGATGGAGAATAGCCAGACTATATGATTTTATACTTTCTTTGGCCATGTTATTTTGAGAAGACATGATTGCTTTACTAGTATGCTTGAAGTATTATCGTTTTTATGTCAATATTAAACTTTTGTTTTGAATCTTATGGATTTGAACATTCATGCCACAATGAAGAAAATTACACTGATAAATATGTTAGGTAGCATTCCACGTCAAAAATTCCGTTTTTATCATTTACCTACACGAGGACGAGCAGGAATTAAGCTTGGGGATGCTTGATATGTCTCCAACGTATCTATAATTTTTGATTGTTCCATGCTATTATATTATCTGTTTTGGATGTTTTATATGCATTAATATGCTATTTTATATTATTTTTGGGACTAACCTATTAACCTAGAGCCTAGTGCCAGTTTATGTTTTTTCCTTGTTTTTGAGTTTCGTAGAAAAGGAATACTAAACGGAGTCCAAACGGAATAATACTTTATGATGATTTTTCTTGGACCAGAAGACACCCAACCGACTTGGAGTTCATGTCAGAAGAGCCATGAGGCGCCGACAAGGGTGGAGGGCACGCCCAGGGGGTAGGGCGCGCCCCTGACCTAGATCTTCCTCCTATATATTCACATATATTCCAAAACCCTCAGAAGCATCCACGAAAACACTTTTCCACCGCCGCAAACTTTTGTTCCCGTGAGATCCCATCTTGGGTCCTTTTCCGGCATGCTGCCGGAGGGGGATTCGATCTCGGAGGGCATCTATATCAACTCTATTTCCCTTTCGATGAAGCGTGAGTGGTCCACTCCAGACCTACGGGTCCATAGCTAGTAGCTAGATGGCTTCTTCTCTCTCTTTGATTCTCCATGCCATGTTCTCCTCGATGTTCTTGGAGATCTATCCGATGTAATACTCTTTTGCCGTGTGTTTGTCGAGATCTGATGAATTGTGGATTTATGATCAGCTTATCTATGAATATTATTTGAATCTCCTCAGAATTCTTATATGCATGATTTGGTACCTTTGTATTTCTCTTCAAATTATCCATTTGGTTTGGCCAACTAGATTGGTATTTCTTGCAATGGGAGAGGTGCTTAGCTTTGGGTTCAATCTTGCGTGATTTCACCCAGTGATAAAGTAGGGGTAGCGAGACACATATTGCATTGTTGCCATCGAGGATAAAAAAATGGGGTTTTCATCATATTGCTTGAGTTAATTCCTCCACATCATGTCATCTTACTTAATGTGTTACTCTGTTCTTATGAACTTAATACTCTAGATGCAAGCAGGAGTCGGTCGAGGTGTGGAGTAATAGTAGTAGATGCAGAATCATTTAGGTCTACTTGACACGGACATTATGCCTATATTGCATAATCATTGGCTTGGATATCATCATAACCTTGCGCTTTTCTATCAATTGCTCGACAGTAATTTGTTCACCCACCGTATTATTTGCCTTCATGAGAGAAGCCTCTAGTGAAACCTATGGCCCCCAGGTCTATTTTCCATCATATTAGTTTCCGATCTACTAGTTTGCAATCTTTTATTTTCATATCTATAAACCAAAAAAACCTGAAAATATTTTATCTTTTGTTTAGTTCCATTTATCTTTCTCTACAGATCTCACTTTTGCAAGTGACCGTGAAGGGATTGACAACCCCTTTATCGCGTTGGGTGCAAGTGTTTGATTGCTTGTGCAGGTATTGGTGATTTGCGCGTTCTTCTCCTACTGGATTGATACCTTGGTTCTTAACCGAGGGAAATACTTATCTCTACTTTGCTGCATCACCCTTAATCTTCAAGGGAAAAACCAATGCAAGCTCAAGAAGTAGCAGTAGTTAACACAAAATGACAGTTAATTTCAGGAGTGTAGTTATCAACATTGGGATGCTTTAATTACCAGTCAGAAATTAATAAAGTTACCAGCGGAAATGAATAAGGTTACTAAATGAAAATATAAAATAAAAGGTATCATAGGTTCACTGGCCGCACAGCATAAAAATTATACCATGACAAAAGGAAATGAAAACCCGTAGTTCATATCATAGCACACACGCAAAACAAGAAGTCATTACATAGGAGGAGGTCCATACATAGGAAAAGAGGGCAAATAAACCTGCAAGGAGCAAACTAAAACGCATAAAAGTGTCTTCAAGTAGTGGCGCATCCATCAATCTTTTGTAAAAGTGAAGACACAAATGCCTTCATTTACCATAGTCGGAAGGCCGAGCCCATGAAACCAGCTTATTGTTAATAGGCTTATCTCCTGCCTTCTTGATATCCTGAGCCATTGGAGATTGAAGTGACAGAACTTCTGTTGGTGCTCCCGGCGTCCTCTAAACTGTTGGAGCCACTGATGCTGGTTTTGGGGGGTGGAGCCCTATGATCCGTTGGAGCCACTGCTGGTGCTGGAGTAGTCAAAAGAACAACTATTGGGGCCGGTGCTGGTGCTGCAGCTAGGACTCACTACTAGGAGAAAGCCTACTAGTAGCACTGGTTCCTGGGCTAGCAGTAGCGCGGGTACCAACGCTACTACTTCGACGCTACAACTAATGCTTAGCAGTAGCGTGGGCTGGCAAGCACTACTACTATCTTACATAGAAGTAGCGCTGACCGTACCAGCGCTACTGCTACAGCTACCTATCAGTAGCGTTGGTTGGTACCCCACGCTAATACTAAACACTACTAGGGAAAACCCTAGCAGTAGCGCGGGTATTTTGCCTATCAGTAGCGCAGGACGACGCGCTACTGATAAGGCGCTACAGCTAACGTGTAGCAGTAGCGCCTGTCGTCCCACACTACTGCTATACATGGTTAGCAGTAGCGCCATTTGGTGCAGAGCGATGCTGCTAATATCTGCAGTGCTTTTTAGTAGGAAGCACTACTGGTAAGGCAGCGCTACTGCTAAATTTGTTCCCCTCGCTACTGCTAGTTTTATTAGTTTCTATTTTTTCTGCATATTTGTTTTGTATTTGAATAGGCTTTATACAATAATCTTTAGCATATCATACACATACAAATGTAATCATAGCATATACATACAAATAGTCTCATCAAATCATGTCATCATCATAATCATCATCCAACACAAAGTGGTCTCTCGTCATCATCTCGAAAATAGCGATACAAGTCTCGATTACTTGCAACTACATCGTCATCCATCTAAACAATGACATATGCGAGAAGAGCGATCACTTTGAGTGAGAGCGGAACTATGCAGTACATGAGTTCGTATCCCTCTCTCGCATTAGCGTGAACCTAAACTAAGTACTGCCTGTCGCTCGAAAACCGGAAACCGGTACACCTGGGCCTGACACTCCAGCCACTCATCGTATATATACTCCTGGTGTAGCACTTCTTCGCCATCGATGATCTATGCACCTGCATCGTCACATGAGTCGATGATATGCAACATATATAGTTGAGCAATAGAAAGAGACAGACTAGGCAAAAATAGAAGCAACATATCATAAGCATAAATAACAAAGTTGATCATACCCAAAATGCCCTCACTAGAGTGATCGTCGCTAGTCGAGGAGGACGGTTTAATTACATCACAAATAAAGTTTCATCGTGCATAACTCAAAGTTTCGTCATACAAAAAGTATGGACTAAACGGACACATTGTCATATATCGACAATTTCTCCAACATGTAGTGCCATCCATCCAAGTCAGGGAGATAGTCCCTGAGACTAGTGAAAGGCTTCACGTCGAGACGCTGAGCGGCTACCCGTGTTCGGACGTCTTCCCGCGACATTTGTCCTTCTTCGTAGAACATCCCTATTTTTTCGACGACCTCCTTCATGATGATTTGGGCAAGTTTGCGCTGGATGTGATAGAACTCAGCTCGAAGTCGATGATCCTCGATATCTCCTAAGTTCTTTGCCCATTGCAGAATATGGGCATCGCCGGATCTAGGTGACATGCGAAGGTTCTGGTGATCCCGTCTGTACTCCAGCATGTGGTGTAGGACATTGTCAGTGTCAAAACCGGCGGATCTCGGGTAGGGCGTCCCGAACTGTGCATCTAGGATCGATGGTAACAGGAGACGGGGGACACGATGTTTACCCAGGTTCGGGCCCTCTCTATGGAGGTAATACCCTACTTCCTGCTTGATTGATCTTGATGAATATGAGTGTTATAAGAGGTGATCTACCACGAGATCGTAATGGCTAAACCCTAGAAGTCTAGCCTATGTGAATATGGTAATGAGTATCTCTCCATCCGGACTATACTCTCCGGTTTATATAGGCACCGGAGAGATCTAGGTTTACATGGGGTCGGTTACATAGGAGGAAATCTTCATAATCGGTCGCCTAGCTTGCTTTCCACGCCAAGTAGAGTCCAACCCGGACACGGGTATAGTCTTCGGCCTTCGTATCTTCACACCCCATCAGTCCGGCCCAATGGATAACAGGCCGGACGCCCAAGGACCCCTTAGTCCAGGACTCCCTCAGTAGCCCCCGAACCTGGCTTCAATGACGAGGAGTCTGGCACGCAGATTGTCTTCGACATTGCAAGGCGGGTTCCCCTTCTTCCGAACTCCAAGATAGTCTTCGGATGTAGTAAATATATCCGGACCTGTGTATGTTATTGCAGAAAATACAATACTCCACGAGTCCAATCTGCTGACAACTGTTTATGACATTGTATCACGCCTGCCCGGTTATTATATCCAACCGTTGGCTAGCCCGTCGCCCCATGTCTCGGGGAGCGGTTTTATTGGCACGTCTTGTCAAAGCAGAGATCGTGTCCCCTTATTCACGGGATTTTCAATAATGTAGGTGTGGGTAACCCGACCGTCCCCAGGGTATAACTCTTTGAGGATAGGTAAGTTTCGAGACCCAGGAGGGGACGCTCGATATTCTGGGCCTTTATATAGGGACCCAAACTTGTCTTTCTCTTTCGCGCTTGCTTCTTCCTCAACCCCAGCCACCTCGAGTTTCAATCACCACCAGCCCCAATCATGTCCGGGCCCAGCCGTTCAGGCCGGTGGGTGGCCTCTTCTGTCACAGAGGAGGATATTGCGAAGCTCCGCGTGGCGAGGTATCTGACCCCAGAAATCCTTCATCGGCTTGCTGCCAAGGGGCAGGTTATTCCCACCCCCAAATCCGGCGAGAGGGTAGTATTTGTGTCCCACTTCCTCCATGGGTTAGGGTTCGCGCTTAACCCCTTCGTCCCGAGGCTCATGTTCTACTATGGGCTAGATTTTCATGATCTGGCCCCGGACTCCGTTCTCCTCATCTCGACATTTATCGTCACGTGTGAGGCCTTCCTCCGGATTCCTCCGCACTTTGGTTTGTGGCTCAAGACTTTCGACATGAGGCCGCGGGTGACAGAGGAGGAGCAGGCAGAGTGCGGCAGCGTTATAATAAGCAAGCTTGCCAGCGCGGTTTGGTTTGAAGGATCTTTCGCCGAGTCTTCCGACCTATGGCAGCAAGGGTGGTTTTATGTCAACGAGCCGCGGGGCTCCAAGTGGGCAGCTACGCCCCCGTTTCGACCTGGCCCTCCAACTCAGCTCGCTTCATGGATCAATAAGGGATTAGACTGGGGGTCCGCCAATGAGGTGCAGACTCTGCAAAGTCGCATCTGAAGCCTTACCGAGAAGGGCATCGAACTTGTGAACGTTGTTCAAGTAATGCTAGTCCGCAGGACCCTGCCATGTCAGCAGCGGCCTCTCCATATGTGGGAGTTTAATCCAGAAGGGCGGCGGACTCTTCAACACTTCTTCGGTGCTACGCACGAAGGGATGTGGAGATTATATTTCGGGGAGCGATAGGAATGGCCGGACACCACTAAAGACGTTGGCCTTGACTGCAATCATCCGGACACTCCGGTAAGTATTCAATCTCCGAACACCTTTCATTCAAGCATCTCTTGACAAGATACTGAACGACCCATCCTTATACTGGACTAGATAAAGAAAGCGGTGCTGATCTGGTGTCCGGCGCCCCTTCCCGAAGACCCCGCGTCCGCCCTGCTGACGCGGATGTTAACTCCGACACCGTACCAGGTGTCTGCAGAGGGGGGTGAGAGCGGGGAGCCCAAAGGAGATGCCCGCCCTGAGGACGATTCAGACGCTGTGTTCGGGGAAACCAAAACCCTTTTGCCCAGGGTCAAAGGTGTAGAGGGGGCCTTCCATAGCAAGAAGAGGGCCGCTTCTGGAGGTCAGGAGGGGAAACCTTCCAAGAAAGGGAAACCGCCATCGTCGGGTGGCTTGGGTCGGGCAAGCGATGTCGATGTAGAGCTTGATGATGAGGACGAACCTCCGATCAGACCGTAAGTGACACATGGTACTTTAACCATACCTCATTGCTTTCTTATTACTGAAGTGATCCTCCGACATATGTACGTCCTCGCAGGTTAACGCCTGGTGTTTCTCAATCGTCCTCCTCCTCGGGAGACCTTCTGCTGGAGATGATGGAGAGTGACACGCCTTCTCCGGCCTCCTCGCCCAATAGGGTGGATGATCTTGAGGTGTCGTCCCGGAGGGCTCCTCCCCACCGGCAAGTAGCGCAGGAAACGAGGAAGGAGTTGCCCGAAGGTGGCGCCTCTGTCACTCAGGGTTCGGGGATCAAGAATGACGGCCCCAAACAATCCGGTTTATAGCCGGAGGCGATTCTGGAGGCGGGTAAGCGGATTCCTTCAAAGGAGTGTCGTGCTCCGGTGGCGGTGTCCGAAGACCCAGGAGTGCCGGGGACGCTGACGGACATGCTGCGACGAGCGTCCGTTTCGGAAGAGCACCATGCCTTAATGGTTACGGTGGTCGAAAAGGTTCTCTCCGCGAAGAGTGGGTTGAACGAGGCCTTTACGAGCCTTCTAAGAGGTTTTGAGTTTTGTGATGTAATGTTGCCAATTGAATGTTATTGACAGAATGCACCTGTTGTGTATGCAGTAGCCCCTGAGACTCGGATTGCCTTTCGAAGGAAGCAATCGGAGGATCAAAAAGATATGCTCAGGTACTAATCTTGATTTAATTTGGAATACAGACTACCGCCCCTCCTGCCACTACTCGAAATACGGAAGTGGCCGAACTGCAGCGAAAGCTGGATATTGCGGAGGATGACATTGCATTGATCAACAGGCGTCTTGACGACTCGCAAGGTATATATTTCGAGCATTCCTTACACCAATATGCTTGTAATTTAAGCCTGACTCTGAAAAAGAGTTTTATATGAAATGTGCATGAATGCAGATGGTGCCGCCGCCGTGGAAGCCCTTCGGGCAGAGCTGGCCCAGGTCAAGGAGCAGGCCCGGTTTAGTGATGCGGCTGCCGAAAAGGCATCGGCTGAGTTGAAAGCCGAACAAGCTGCGCGGCGCCAAGACAAGGAGAAGATGACCACCATGGCGCACGAGTTAGAGAATGCGGCTAGCCGCTGTAAACTTCTTGAGAAGGAAAATGAAGCCAAAATGGCTGAACTTGACAAGGCCTTACGAGAGGCAAGAGAAGCGCGGTCCGAATCCAGAGCAGCCCGTGAGTAGATCCGGCAAGCTGGGGAGATTGTGGCTGGCAAGCCCTTTTTGCTACAGGCTAACTTCGGTGATCCGAACTATGCTCAGCTTGACCAAGTGTGGAGCTCTCCGGACAATTTTTTAGACTTGCCGAAGAGTTCTTCCAATGCGGCACAGTTTTACCATGCGCAAGAGGGGTATGCAACGGAGAAGCTTTTCTGGTCACAATTTGTCGCATCGAAGCGCCCTCTGTTGCGGAATGAACAGATGTCCCAGTGGGCCGAGCTACATAGGATATCCGGCGTTGCCATGAAGAACGTCATAGTCCGGTTGTGGCCGACTGAACCTGTTCTGAGTAGTTACTTCGGCCTAGTGCAGCGGCTTGTTGATGCGGTGGCGCGTATCGACGCTGTGAAGCGGTCGGCGTGCATTGAAGGTGCACGGATGGCCTTCGCCCGAGTCAAGACATTCTGGGGGAAGATGAAGGCCATCTATGTTGCGGCGAAGAGTCCACCCAAAGGCAAGGACCGTCCGGAACCGGAGCATTATTTTGAAGATGTCCTAGAGGCCGCCCGCTTGATAGAGGGTCAGTGCTCGAAAGACATAATGTTCGAGTGATGTGTATAAGTGTTGTAATAGACAACTTTATGGTTAATCTGTTTTCATATTTTGCTCGAAAGCTTGTATTCCTCCTGTGCGGCCGTTTTAATGTAATCTGAAAGTTTTCCAGTCGTCGGCTTCAGCCCCCTCATAGGAAATACGGGGGTGTTTGGAAAAGCATTGAATCACTCTTTATCCAACGTCTCAGTCCATAAAGGAGGTGATAATGTGGCGAATCAGACAATCGGACTATAGGGCATTAACACTTTCACTTAGGCATAGGAGTTTTATGGCGGGGCTATGACATAGCCCCTGGTATGTCTGCGGCATATTATAATTTTTGTGCCTTACATGTTTTGATCAGAAAAAGATCCTTCGTGTGACACGGAGAATCGCTAAAGATTCGAATAAGTCGTCAAGTGGTTGACCAGCTCTCGCCGCATTATGACAGTCAGTTTTCGGCTTTCTCTATTGAGGTGCTCATCCGGTCAAAGCCAGGGCACAATCGCAGTAGTTCTCCCTTTACTACCCTAGCCGATAGAGCAGAACGTGGGGTAGCAAGCACAGGAGCCGGGCAACCCAACTATTGACCAAAGATAATGATTCGGAGCTGATGCATATAAGGCCAAACTTGCGACGCCGAAGTACGCTATAGAGCTTTTCGGACTTTTATTGGCGACTCATTTGTTCCCATACCGAGCCCCTGGCAGGTTATGCCAAGGTGCGTCTTGTAACACAGCCGTTAGGGCCGTACTCATTGTAGGAAGAGTATGGAAAATTAGTTCGGATATAGTTTACTGGGAGTGGAGTAATAAGCCAATGATAAATTCGTATATAAAAAGGAAAAACCACAACCCGGCTATTTGACATGCTCGGGGTCGGGAACGGAGGAAAAAAGGCATAGTACAGGCTCAGAATAAAGAGTGCGGTCTACAAAAAGCTGTTTTGGATCTCCTGTCGCACGTCTGCGCCGCCCGTCCTCGGGGAGGGGAGTCCTTAACGGAAGTGGCCCCTTAGGTGAATGTACGGATCCGAACTCCGATAGAGTCCGTTCTAGATGTTGTCCTGTTGGTCACCTATTTTTGAGTTATAATAAAGAAAAGTAAGGGAAACAAATAAAGAGCGTTACGGGAATGCTTGCAGGGTTGTCCATATTGTGCTTCCGCCGATCCCCATGGTATCTTGAGCGTGTAGTGATGCACACGAGGTGTAAATCTTGCCGACATAGTGGGTGGGTGGCGGAAGCCGAACTGCTATTTCCGTTCCGGGAGTGGTCGAACTTCGGAGGGAAACTATTTTTGGCCCCTGGTGTTCGGCTGGCGAGCTGCTCCGTCGTCTTTATCGCTTGATGGCCTCCTCCCCTTGTGCTCGGTGTTAAGCTTGCCTGCCTGCTTGAAGACCCAACAGTTTCTGTTGGTGTGATTAGCTGGCTTATCAGGGTGCCCGTGAATCTGACAAGGTCGGTCTAATATCCTGTCGAGGGCGGATGGTCCATCCTGTTTGGCCTTAAATGGCTTCTTCCATTGACCGGGTTTCGGATTGTGAAATCTGGCGTTGACCGCTGTGTCGCGTAATCTTTCATTATTGCTCCGACTGTTGTGTTTGTTTAATCGTGGCTTGCCGTTGCCGTCTCGGATTTCGGAAGTGCCCGGGTCACTGGCGTTGTTCCTTTTACGAGCGAGCCAGTTGTCTTCTCCCGCACAAAAGCGAGTCATTAGAGCGGTAAGGGCTGTCATGGATTTAGGTCCTTCCTGGCCGAGGTGACGTGCTAGCCATTCATCCCGTACGCTATATTTGAAGGCCGCAAGGGCTTCCGCGTCCGGACAGTCGACAATTTGGTTCTTTTTGAATAAGAACCTAGTCCAGAGTTCCCTGGCTGACTCGCCGGGCTGTTGGACAATATGACTTAAGTCATCGGCATCTGGTGTCCGGACATATGTTCTTTGGAAGTTGTCACGAAAGGAGTCTTCCAGATCTTCCCAGCTGCCAATAGAATTTTCTGGCAAACTGTTCAGCCAGTACCGTGCTGGCCCCTTAAGCTTGAGAGGCAGGTATTTAATGGCATGAAGGTCGTCTCCGCGAGCCAAGTGGATATGGAGGAGGAAGTCCTCAATCCATACTGCGGGATCTGTTGTTCCGTCGTATGATTCGATGTTGATGGGTTTAAACCCGTCTGGAAATTCATGCTCCATTACCTCGTTGGTGAAGCAAAGAAGGTGTGCGGCTCCTCTATGTTGGGCCACACTGTGAAGCACCTCCGGCGGACTCCGCTTACGGTTTTTGGACCGAGCGTGCTTGGGTCTGTTGTGTCCGAATAGATAACCGTTATTACTGGCCGGGGCATGTCTCCACGATCTGTGTGTCGATTTTGTGTGTCCTGTTCTACCCTCTGGGTCTTGTTGGATGTCGCGAGTATTCCCTCGAGCTTCTTTATTCTTGCTTGGACGGCCGGATGGGTTGGTATGGTGTTCTGCTGGGGCTGCTGCTTTGCCTGGACCGAACTGTGGTCGGCCTACCGACTTATTCGATGGTGGTGTGGGCTCCAACGCCTTGCCATCGTATTGAGGGAGCCACCTACAGTTGTGGTGGCTTTTGTCTGGGCCGCTAAGGCCGTATTCTTCGGCGACCTGGACTTCGGTCCATCTATCGTTGAGCAAATTTTGGCTCACTTGAAGCTGCAGGTGCTTCCTCCTTAGGCTCCTTGCAGTGGCTATGAGCCGGCGTTTAAAGCGCTCCTGTTCTAGAGGTTCCTCAGGCACGATGAATTCCTCGTTGCCGAGGCTCTCTTCTTCCTCGGAGAGTGGAAGTTAATTACTATCCTCCAAGTCTCCATATGTGGCCTGTTCATTAGGGCTATCCTGCCCGCTTTCCTGGTCCTCCTGTTCGGATCCTGTCTCAACAGGGTCTTCGTTCCCCGGAGTATTATCACCTCCGGTGCTAGTATTGTTTTCTCTTGAGTGACGTGACTGAGAGTGGCGCCGGGGGCGCCGGTGTTCGGACTGTGTACCAGGAGGCTTATCCTCGACTGGATCCTCCTTGTCATCGTCGAGATCGTCGTTGGGTGTGTCTACCATACACACATCATACCAGGAAGTGGTCGCCCCGCGTCTTGTGGATAGTAAGCTCTGGCTTTGCCCCTCATCGTCGTACAGACCATCGATGTCTTCAGAGCAGGGGTCAGGCGTGTTGGTTGGGTCTTCAACGGTGGCTATGAAGTGGGTGGCGGGTGGGAAGCAAAATTCTCCATCATCCGCCGTAAGGTCGAACCGAACATAGTTCGGCGACGAGCCGTCTGCCAGGGATAGGTTTTTAGCGAGTTTAGTAGGTTGCCCATGGGCGAGTGTTGGAAGATATCCACGGCGCTGAACTTGAAGATCGATAGCCGACCGAGTTCGGTATCCGCGGGCTCGCAGGGTTCGGAACTCGATACCGGAGACAAGTCCAGGGTTCCGTTGATGCAAGTATCATACGAAGTGGAATCTGCATGCGGCTCCAATGCCGCCGAATCGGTAGCCCCCGTGATGGGGTTGAGTTTCCCATCTTCGGACGACTTGATCTGCTCCGGATCTAAGGCCAGAGTTGTTACAGGAGCTATCTCCTAGATGCGGCCCGATGACAGGTTTAAGCCATGTTCATCAGGGCGAAGGGGAGCGGTTGCCGCGGTCTCGAATCCGTCGAAGATCAAGTCTCCACGGATGTCCGCGATGTAGTTCAGGCTTCCGAATCTGACCTGATGGCCAGGGGCGTAGCTATCGATCTGCTCTAGATGGCCGAGCGAGTTGGCCCGCAGTACGAAGCCGCCGAATACAAAGATCTGTCCAGGGAGGAAGGTTTCTCCCTGGACCACGTCTTTACTGATGATTGAAGGGGCCATCAAACCTTTCGTCGACGGCACAGTGGAACTCTCAATGAAAGCACCAATGTCAGTGTCAAAACCGGTGGATCTTGGGTAGGGGGTCCCGAACTGTGCGTCTAGGATCGATGGTAACAGGAGACGGGGGACACGATGTTTACCCAGGTTCGGGCCCTCTCTATGGAGGTAATACCCTACTTCCTGCTTGATTGATCTTGATGAATATGAGTGTTACAAGAGGTGATCTACCACGAGATCATAATGGCTAAACCCTAGAAGTCTAGCCTATGTGAATATGGTAATGAGTATCTCTCCATTCGGACTATGCTCTCCGGTTTATATAGGCACCAGAGAGATCTAGGGTTACATGGGGTCGGTTACATAGGAGGAAATCTTCATAATCGGTCGCCTAGCTTGCCTTCCACGCCAAGTAGAGTCCAACCCGGACACGGGTATAGTCTCGTGCCTTCGTATCTTCACACCCCATCAGTTTGGCCCAATGGATAACAGGCCGGACGCCCAAGGACCCCTTAGTCCAGGACTCCCTCAGACATAGAATCCATCATTAAGAGAATCACTCGGTTGTTGGATGCAGCAGAAGTCGGTCTTATGGCCGAAGGCGAGCCTGCCGTCCCTTCTCTTCTTGTCCTTGACTTCTCCACCCCGTGCGTCGTAGTAAAACATAGCACTGTCGAGAACATACTTGATGTGGGTGTAATCCTTTTTGTTAATGTTCTTCGACAAGTCCAAGTAAAGAGCGTGGGAGTATCGGGGGTAGAGGATGATGAGGACGGCGCGCCCGCCGCTGCAAAAAATAAGCACACCTCAAATTAATTAGCCTCCACCGTGCAAATGAATGATTGAAATCGAAGGATATCAGCGCGGATGACTTGCAGGGGATGATAAGGCACGAGAATCGCCTCCTTGTCCTTATTGGCGAGCATGAAATTGACGATGTATTCCCTCGCGTACTTACGGTGCTTTGTGCAGACTCCCAAGAAGCCGTCGTGCATGAAGTACGGGTCAGCGACACAGATATGAGGTATCTTCTCAACCCCGATGAGGTAGTTCACGTGCAAAGCATAAAGGCGGACAAACGTAAAATCCAGCTTCTTCACATGAAACATGTCGAATATGTAATCGAATCGAAGGAAGAAGTTCTACGCGGGCAATGTGTCGACGTACGACAATTGCCGCGGAACGTTAACCACGTAGAGTGGGTATCCTGGATCTTTCGAGGCGATGAGGCCATTCTCTATCCATAGCACATCATCATGAAGTCTCCTTAGATCGCCGAATCTGGCCCCTAGTGCTGCTTCAGGTAGGATTGGTTGACCGGGGATATGCCATTTTGCCGCACCGAGGATATCTATACGGTCTTGAACCCGAGGCTGCTGAGGCGGCTGGATCATAGAAGCAGCTTTTTTGCCTTTCCTCGGTCTCTTCCTAGACTTCTTTACTACCGGAAGGTCGTCCATAATAGGTTCAGCCTCCGGAGACGGCAATTCAGGCACCGACTCATGACGCTCAAACCCTAAGTAGGCGCCAGTATTGACATACTATTGAGTGTCATCGTCATCCTCATCCTCATCTATGGCGACGTCACCTGCGACTAATGGAGCCTTTTCCTCACCCCCTCCGCTATCACCCAGCACGACAACTGACGCTAATTGGGTAGGTGAGGTGTTGATGTTCATACCTAACTGCGTGCTCGTGGGTGTGCTCCCGGCCGCCTCCAGACGAAGCAGACTCTTTGGCCACAACAGGACCCACCCATTGCAACAATCACCAAGCCGCCGCGAGGTCTCGTCGTCATCCCTAAATAGTACCAGAGGAGCCAAATTCTCGTGGCCCGGTTTGACATTGGCCACGGAAACCTTGAAGACGTCCGAGGGGATCGGACGGCTATGGAACAATGGTTCCCTCGGCTCCATTATCGTCGCCTTCCCCATGTCCACCTTCTGGTCGCCGATGGTGTACAATATGGTGCACGGGGTTTCGTCGGCTTGCAAAGAAAAGTATGTGACGTGGAGACATCCGAAAGGCAACGAAAACGTGAGATTATACATTTATTGAAGGGGGCCGGTTTGACAGATACCGTGAGGGCGTCGAGCTCAGCCAAAGACGAAGCACCGCCGAGCACATCCGGTGCCGAAGCCGGTGCCGGAGCAGGTGCGGGGGCAGGTGCAGGAGCCGGTGCGGGAGCAGGTGCAGCTGCAGGTGCTGGTGCAACGCTAGTCGAGCTGCTTGATACGTCTCCAACGTATCTATAATTTTTGATATGTCCATGCTATGTTATATTCTGTTTTGGATGTTTAATGGGATTTATTATACACTTTTATATTATTATTGGGGCTAACCTATTAACCAGAGGCCCCACCCAAATTGCTGTTTTTTTGCCTATTTCAGTGTTTCGCAGAAAAAGAATATCAAACGGAGTCCAAACGGAATGAAACCTTCGGGAACGTGATTTTCAGAACAAACGTGATCCAGAGGACTTGGAGTCTACGTAAAGCAATCAACAAGGAGAGCACGAGGTAGGGGGCGCGCCTACCCCCCCAGGCGCGCCCTCCACCCTCGTGGGGCCCATGTTGCTCCACCGACGTACTTCTTCCTCCTATATATACCTACGTACCCCCAAACCATCAGAGGCATCCACGAAAACCTAGTTCCACCGCCGCAACCTTCTGTACCCGTGAGATCCCATCTTGGGGCCTTTTCCGGCGTCCTGCCGGAGGGGGCATTGATCACGGAGGGCTTCTACATCAACAGCATCGCCTCTCCGATGATGTGTGAGTAGTTTACCTCAGACCTTCGGGTCCATTGTTATTAGCTAGATGGCTTCTTCTCTCTCTTTGGATCTCAATACAAAGTTCTCCTCGATTCTCTTGGAGATCTATTTGATGTAACTCTTCTTTTGCGGTGTGTTTGTCGAGACCGATGAATTGTGGGTTTACGATCAAGTTTATCTATGAACAATATTTGAATCTTCTCTGAATTCTCTTATGTATGATTGGTTATATTTGCAAGTCTCTTCGAATTATCAGTTTGGTTTGGCCTACTAGATTGATCTTTCTTGCAATGGGAGAAGTGCTTAGCTTTGGGTTCAATCTTGCGGTGCTCGATCCCAGTGACAGAAAGGGAAACGACACGTATTGTATTGTTGCCATCGAGGATAACAAGATGGGGTTTATATCATATTGCATGAGTTTATCCCTCTACATCATGTCATCTTGCTTAAAGCGTTACTCCGTTCTTATGAACTTAATACTCTAGATGCATGCTAGATAGCGGTCGATGTGTGGAGTAATAGTAGTAGATGCAGAATCGTTTCGGTCTACTTGTCACGGACGTGATGCCTATATACATGATCATACCTAGATATTCTCATAACTATGCTCAATTCTATCAATTGCTCGACAGTAATTTGTTCACCCACCGTAATACTTATGCTCTTGAGAGAAGCCACTAGTGAAACCTATGGCCCCCGGGTCTATTCTCCATCATATTAACCTTCCAACACTTAGCTATTTTTATTGCCGTTTATTTTACTTTGCATCTTTATTATAAAAATACCAAAAATATTATCTTATCATATCTATCAGATCTCACTCTCACAAGTGACCGTGAAGGGATTGACAACCCCTTTTTCATGTTGGTTGCGAGGTTCTTATTTGTTTGTGTAGGTGCGCATGACTTGTGCGTGATCTCCTACTGGATTGATACCTTGGTTCTCAAAAACCGAGGGAAATACTTGTGCTACTTTACTGCATCACCCTTTCCTCTTCAAGGGAAAACCAATGCAGTGCTCAAGAGGTAGCAAGAAGGATTTCTGGCACCGTTGCCGGGGAGGCCTACACCAAGTCAAGGCAAGATTTGACTCCCGACAATGAGCCATTTCTGGCGCCATTGTCGGGGAGATTCAAGCCAAGTCAAGTCAAGTCAAGACATACCAAGTACGCATCACAAACTGTTATCCCTCACATTACATTATTTGCCATTTGCCTCTCGTTTTCCTCTCCCCCACTTCACCCTTGCCGTTTTATTCGCCCTCTCTTTTCCGCCCGCCTTCCTTTCGCCATGTCGGAATCAAAAAGGGTTGGGGTTTCTCTCCCGAGTTTTAGTACTTTGGACGATCCTTCTATCCTATCTAAACTCATAAATAGTGATGCTATGGAAAAACCTGCCGGAGTTATCATTGAGAATCTTAATAATTTTGATGAAGATGATTCCAGAATTTTTCGTTATCTACTCGATGAATCTTTGAAAGATTCTTGGGATAGACTGCTAAGGATCCGGGTTAACTATGTGCCCCAATACCAAATTGAAATTTACTTAAAGAGCTTTTATGTTGCCCTATCGTCTTTGTTTAAGCATGTCTTAGATTCTGTATTTGAAGAAGGTTTTCTTGAAGGGGATGCCGTAGATACCTATGAAAAGATGAAAACCATATTTGGGCACCCCATGAATGAGAAAGTTGAATCTACATTTCTTTTGCTCTCCTACCAAAACGAATCTATCAAAGAGATAAAGGCTAGCTTAGATACAAATTTCCGTAACGTGCTTAATCTTTCTTCTACCATTAATAGCCACGTGCTTTATCAAAATAGAAACATTAATTCCATAGATAACAAGTTTGCTCTTTTCTTCCCTAAACCAAAGATGGCAATACCTAGATCTATCCTTGCTTTTATGCCTAGCTAGGGGCGTTAAACGATAGCGTTTGTTGGGAGGCAACCCAATTTTATTTTTAGTTTTTTGCTTTTGCTTCTGTTTAGGTTTTTGCTTCTGTTTAGGAATAAATATTTGATCTAGCCTCTGGTTAGATTTGTTTTTGTGTTTTAATTAGTGTTTGTGCCAAGTTAAACCTATAGGAACTTCTTGGATGATAGTTATTTGATCTTGCTGAAAATTCCAGAAACTTTCTGTTCACGAAAACAATTGTTAAAAATCACCAGAACGTGATAAAATATTTATTCCAATTGCAGCAGATCAATAAACAAAGTATTTAGGCCTTCCTATTTTGGCAGAATTTTTTGAGTTCCAGAAGTTTGCGTTAGTTACAGATTACTACAGACTGTTCTGTTTTTGACAGATTCTGTTTTTCGTGTGTTGTTTGCTTATTTTGATGAATCTATGGCTAGTAAAATAGTTTATAAACCATAGAGAAGTTGGAATATAGTAGGTGTAACACCAATATAAATAAATAATGATTTCAATACAGTACCTTGAAGTGGTGTTTTGTTTTCTTTCTCTAACGGAGCTCACGAGATTTTCTGTTGAGTTTTGTGTTGTGAAGTTTTCAAGTTTTGGGTAAAAGATTTGATGGATTATGGAACAAGGAGTGGCAAGAGACTAAGCTTGGGGATGCCCATGGCACCCCAAGATAATCTAAGGACACCAAATTGCCAAAGCTTGGGGATGCCCCGGAAGGCATCCCCTCTTTCGTCTTCGTCCATCGGTAACTTTACTTGGAGCTATATTTTTATTCACCACATGATATGTGTTTTGCTTGGAGCGTCTTGTATGATTTGAGTCTTTGTTTGTTAGTTTGACACAATCATCCTTTCTGTACACACCTTTTGAGAGAGACACACATGATTCGGAAATTATTAGAATACTCTATGTGCTTCACTTATATCTTTTGAGCTATATAGTTTTTGCTCCAGTGCTTCACTTATATCTTTTAGAGCACGGTGGTGGATTTGTTTTATAGAAACTATTGTTCTCTCATGCTTCACTTATATTATTTTGAGAGTCCCACAAAACAGCATGGTAATTTGCTTTAATTATGATAGGCATCCAAGATTAGTATTTTTTTCTTCTTATGAGTGTGATGAATACTATGAGAAGTTTGATGCTTGATAATTGTTTTGAGATATGAAGATGGTGATATTAGAGTCATGCTAGTTGAGTAGTTGTGAATTTGAGGAATGCTTGTGTTAAAGTTTGTGATTCCCGTGGCATGCACGTATGGTGAACCATTATGTGATGAAGTCGGAGCATGATTTATTTATTGATTGTCTTCCTTATGAGTGGCGGTCGGGGACGAGCGATGGTCTTCACCTACCAATCTATCCCCCTAGGAGCATGCGCGTAATACTTTGCTTTGATAACTTGTAGATTTTTGCAACAAATATATGAGTTCTTTATGAATAATGTTGAGTCCATGGATTATACGCACTTCCTTCCATCCACCATTGCTAGCCTCTCTAATACCGCCCACTTTTCGCCGGTATCATACACCCACCATATACCTTCCTCAAAACAGCCACCATACCTACCTATGATGGCATTTCCATAGCCATTCCGAGATATATTGCCATGCAACTTACCACCGTTCCGTCTACTATGACACGCTTCATCATTGTCATATTGCTTTGCATGATCATGTAGTTGACATCATATTTGTGGCAAAGCCACCGTTCGTAATTCTTTCATACATGTCACTCTTGATTCATTGCATATCCTGGTACACCGCCGAAGGCATTCCCATAGAGTCATATTTTGTTCTAAGTTTTGAGTTGTAATTCTTGAGTTGTAAACAAAATAAAAGTGTGATGATCATCATTATTAGAGCATTGTCCCAAGTGAGGAAAGGGTGATGGAGACTATGATTCCCCCACAAGTCGGGATGAGACTCTGGACGAAAAAAAGAGGCCTTAAAAAAAGAGAGAAAAGGCCCAAAGAAAAAAATGAGAGAAAAAGAGAGAAGGGACAATGCTACTATCCTTTTACCACACTTGTGCTTCAAAGTAGCACCATGATATTCATGATAGAGAGTCTCCTATGTTATCACTTTCATATAATAGTGGGAATATTTCATTATAGAACTTGGCTTGTATATTCCAATGATGGGCTTCCTCAAAATGCCCTAGGTCTTCATGAGCAAGCGAGTTGGATGCACACCCACTTAGTTTCTTTTGTTGAGCTTTCATATACTTATAGCTCTAGTGCATCCGTTGCATGGCAATTCCTACTCACTCACATTGATATCTATTAATGGGCATCTCCATAGCCTGTTGATATGCCTAGTTGATGTGAGACTATCTTCTCCTTTTTTGTCTTCTCCACAACCACCATTCTATTCCACATATTGTGCTATGTCCATGGCTCACGCTCATGTATTGCGTGAAGATTGAAAAGTTTGAGAACACCAAAAGTATGAAACAATTGCTTGGCTTGTCATTCGGGTTGTGCATGATTAAATACTTTGTGTGATGAAGATAGAGCATAGCCAGACTATATGATTTTTTATGGATAACATTCTTTCGCCATGTTATTTTGAGAAGAGATAATTGCTTAGTTAGTATGCTTGAACTATTATTATTTTTATGTGAATATTAAACTTTTGTCTTGAATCTTTCGGATCTGAACATTCATACCACAATTAAGAAAATTACATTGAAAATTATGCTAAGAAGCATTCCACATCAAAAATTCTGTTTTTATCATTTACCTACTCGAGGACGAGTAGGAATTAAGCTTGGGGATGCTTGATACGTCTCCAACGTATCTATAATTTTTTATTGTTCCATGCTATATTATATTCTATTTTGGATGTTTAATGGTCTTTATTATACACTTTTATATTATTTTTGGGACTAACCTATTAACCAGAGGCCCAACCCAAATTGCTGTTTTTTGCCTATTTCAGTGTTTCACAGAAAAAGAATATCAAATGGAGTCCAAACGGAATGAAACCTTCGGGAACGTGATTTTCGGAACAAACGTGATCCAGAGGACTTGGAGTCTACGTAAAGCAATCAACGAGGAGAGCACAAGGCAGGGGGGCGCGCCTACCCCCCCAGGCACGCCCTCCACCCTCGTGGGGCCCACGTTGCTCCACCGACGTACTTCTTCCTCCTATATATACCTACGTACCCCCAAACCATCAAAGGCATCCACGAAAACCTAGTTCCACTGCCGCAACCTTCTGTACCTATGAGATCCCATCTTGAGGCCTTTTCCAGCGTCCTGCCGGAGGGGGCATTGATCACTGAGGGCTTCTGCATCAACAGCATAGCCTCTCCAATGATGTGTGAGTAGTTTACCTCAGACCTTCGGGTCCATAGTTATTAGCTAGATGGCTTCTTCTCTCTCTTTGGATCTCAATACAAAGTTCTCCTCGATTCTCTTGGAGATCTATTTGATGTAACTCTTCTTTTGCGGTGTGTTTGTCGAGACCGATGAATTGGGTTTACGATCAAGTTTATCTATGAACAATATTTGAATTTTCTCTGAATTCTTTTATGTATGATTGGTTATCTTTGCAAGTCTCTTCGAATTATCAGTTTGGTTTGGCCTGCTAGATTGATCTTTCTTGCAATGGGAGAAGTGCTTAGCTTTTGGTTCAATCTTGCGGTGCTCGATCCCAGTGACAGAAAGGGAAACGACATGTATTGTATTGTTGCCTCTTGCGGTGCATCTTTATCATAAAAATACCAAAAATATTATCTTATCATATCTATCAGATCTCACTCTCGTAAGTGACCGTGAAGGGATTGACAACCCCTTTTTCGCGTTGGTTGTGAGGTTCTTATTTGTTTGTGTATGTGTGCGGGACTTGTGTGTGATCTCCTACTAGATTGATACCTTGGTTCACAAAAACTGAGGGAAATACTTACGCTACTTTACTGCATCACCCTTTCCTCTTCAAGGGAAAACCAACGCAGTGCTCAAGAGGTAGCGCTGCTCCCCAAGAAGTCAGCAAGGGGAAAGTCCGCGGCATTTTTTTCTGGATTTTGCCTGCTCCAATTGAAAATGGCCGGAACCAAGGAAGTAGACATATCTACAAGCACCTGTTTTGCGGCAGCTACCGCTGTTGCGACTGTCTCAGATGATTTCTTCTCAACCGCAATCTCAACCTTCTTGTCTATGTTTTCTTCAGTTAACCTCCGTCTTTCCTTTCTCTCCTCCGTGGTCTCACGGTGGTACTTCTTCCACGTGGCGCCATCTCCGACACTGTGCACACGTCCATACGACGGTCGAGTCTCCACCGGGAGTCGTTTCAATATGTTCAATGCCCGGTTGAATGGAGTGTCCCACTTGGGCCTCGCCAACGCCTCACACGGTGAGTCGCTTTCGGCCGCAATCCTGTGCTGCTCTCTCTACAAAAGGCACAAGGATCGTTTACAGATATGACTAAAGTGCAGTCGAATTGATCAGAAACTAAAATTACCAGCAGTCTCATGAACTCCGTCGTGACCGCGTTCGTCTCAAAAACCTTCTTCACTGGGTCCCAACGGTGCCGGGCCCTGAGGACGTCACGCTCCTGCGGGATGGTGAACTCCACCAAGGGGTCTGGGATGCCCAGACTCGCGGCTTCCGCGTCCTCCTTGGCCCATATGGACCTCTTCCCGCCGTAACCACGACTTTCGAGGTGGTGGCACCCAATGTTCCTCTGTTGAAGCCCCTTCATGTACTACGACTTTTTTTGGCAGCTTCGGCCTCGCAAGCCGCCTTGAATATTTCAAAGTGCTCTGCCGTGATTGTCAGATTATCCTTTATAATATCAGAATAGGGTTCCCTTTTGTTGACGATCCGATATTTCACCCTTGATTTCCAAGCGGCCAACGCGTAGCTAAACTTGGTCATGGCGTGTTTGTTTATCTTCTTCATTGCCGGGTCCTTCTCTGGATCTTTATAATCCTTTTCATTCCGGCCCGGGAAAAGAATATCTGGTGCAGCTTCTTTAGGAGGGAGGGCCTCATATTATCTATCTTCTGCAGTTTCTCATTGTTGATGGTGGTGGTTGTCCGTATGATGCAGCCTATTTGATTGCCGTAGCACGCGTGCACTTCCTCGGGCGCGTTTGGCTCAAAATTGCCGCCGTCCACCTCCGTGACCACTAGTCTAGTAGTCCCGAGCTTGTTAGGAAGTCGTTGCCTCTTTCCTTTCGGTTCTATACCGGCTCCGCTAGTCTCGGCGCCGGTCTTAGTCTGAGCGCCGGTCTCGATGCCGGTCTCGGTCTCAGCGCCGGTCTCAGTCTCAGCGCCGGTCTCGATGTCGGTCTCAAAATCCGATGTGATAGGTGGACCCAGCAACATCAACTCTTGATCATCGGCTTCCCTCAAAAATTCTTCTGCCGCCAGGTAGACGTTGTCGCAGTCACCAGAACCCTGTCCTTCATCGTTCCTAGCCATGTTTCCTACGATTAAATCTAGTCAATTAATTCTAGACCTAATAAAATGAATAATGACATAAAAAAGGCCTATGCTTTGCAGGAACGTTGTCTCCTTCGCGGTGCGGCAAATCCCGGGCACTCGATATGTCCTAGTTTGTAGCACAAGTCATGCCGAAATTCATGGAAATTTCGGCATGACTTTTGCTAAAAAGTGGACAAATCGAGAACCTGAAATTTGCCGGAACGGAAATGAATCAACATTCCGGCAAAACATAGGCCACTCGGCTTCATTCCCTGGAAACAGTGTTCAAATATCCATCTTCGACGCCGCAACACATGTCCAAATATACACGAGCAACCACATGTCCAAATATACATGTCCAAATTTCACAAGCTAATTCAAAAACTAAGTGTAGAATAAAATTCATCTAACTACTAATAGAACAAAATTCAGTTAACTTTAGTGCTCTATAATGATGAAAGGAAAAAAAATCAGTTAACTACTAATTTCATTCATTTAGGTTATTCATTTAACTTCACCTAATTAACCTACTGTACCACTACTACTATCAGCACTACTAACCTAATTAACCTAGCAAAATCCTACTGCCCTAACTAAAAAACATCTAATTAACATCTACTAGAACCACTACTGCCCTAACCTAATTAACATCTACTAGTATCACTATATACTACAAGCAGCACTGCTACAACATTTTCTTCATTTTTTTCTTTTAAAAAAACATCTATGAAAACAAAAACCCTAATTAAACCCTACTGCCCTAACTAACTTTTGCTGTAAACCAAATTTTTTGCTCTAAACTAATTTTTGCTCTAACATCTACTACTTAACATCTTTTGCTCTAAACTAATTTTTTTGCTATAAACTAACTTTTGCTCTAAAATGCAGAGAGAGAGGAGTGGTGGGGGAGGGGTGGGGGCTTTACAGAGAGGGGAGAGACAGTGGCGGGGAGATGCTCGGCGACGGAGGCAGGGGCGGGGAGCACGGGCTCGGGCACGGGCAGCGGCAGTCCTGGGTGGGCTCGGGCGGTGGTGAGGTCGAGGGCCGCCGCGCAGAGGTCGAGGGCAGTG
>NC_057802.1:128262671-128266481 GCF_018294505.1 Triticum aestivum
GCAGTGACGGTGAGGTCAAGGGCGGTCTCGGGCGGCGACGGTGAGGATGAGGGCGGCCTCGGGGGGAGACGGTGAGGTTGCGGGCGTCCACGCCGGCAGGAGACTGTGGCGAAGTGGGGCGACGGCGAATTGGGGAGACGGCGACGAAGTGGGGCGAGGGATTTGGGCGAGAAGTGTTGGGGGGAGGGAAACCGCTGGTTAAGTGAAACATAACGGTAGCGCGTTTTTGAAAACGCGCTATAGCTAAGTTAGCTATAGCCCGTTTTCAGAAACGCGCTACTGCTATGCCTTTCTCCTTTTTTCCCTTTTTTCATTTATTTTTCTTTACATTTTATTTTTTTCCTTTCCCCTTTTTCTATTTCTTTCATCTGCATTTACTTCTCTAGGTGTTTTTCATTTTATTTTATTTTCGTTAGCAGTAGTGCCTTACACATAAACGCGCTGCTACAACAATATTAGCGGCAACACTGTTTCTAAAAGAGCGCTACTACTATGTGTAGCCTATCGGCTTAGTGGTGGGAGTTTTAGTAGTAGCGCCTTTACAACTGGACGTGCTACTTCTATATATGTATCTGCAGCGCGGTTATTTCACGCGCGCTACTGCTGTGTAGCAGTAGCGCGCTTTTTTAACAAGCGCTACTGCTGAAGTTCTGTGTATAAGGTTTTCCCTAGTAGTGAAAGTTTCCTATTTTTCCTCCTACGTATTGGCACTGTATTTGTACAGGTTTTCACTACTTGGGAAAACCTTATACACAGAAGCTTATCAGTAGTGCCGGTTAAATGTAGGCGCTACTACTAATTAGTAGTAGCGCATGGTCACAAAGGGCGCTACTGCTATCGACATAGCAGTAGTGCGACAAGAATAAAATGTGCTACTTCTATAATTGCCACATTGTTGCCGACAGGCTAGGTATAGTAGTAGCACCCTTCTACGAACCGCGCTAGTGCTAACAAAATAGTAGTAGCGTGTTTTTGGGGTAGGGCGCTACTGCTAAGTTTGAACTTGGCCACATGGCTGGCCCCACTTAGCAGTAGCGCGTTCCTGGAAATATGCCCTAGAGGCAATAATAAAGTTGTTTTTTATATTTCCTTATATCATGATAAATGTTTATTATTCAAGCTAGAATTGTATTAACCGGAAACTTAGTACATGTGTGAATACATAGACAAAACAAAATGTCCCTAGTATGCCTCTACTTGACTAGCTCATTAATCAAAGATGGTTAAGTTTCCTGACCATAGACATGTGTTGTCATTTGATGAACACGATCACATCATTACGAGAATGATGTGATGACAAGACCCATCCGTTAGCTTAGCATGTTGATCGTTCAGTTTTATTCCTATTGCTTTCTTCATGACTTATACATATTCCTTTGACTATGAGATTATGTAACTCCCGAATACCGGAGGAACACCTTGTGTGCTATCAAACATCACAACATATCTGGGTGATTATAAAGATGCTCTACAGGTGTCTCCGAAGGTGTTTGTTGGGTTGGCATAGATCAAGATTAGGATTTGTCACTCTGAGTATCGGATAGCTATCTCTGGGCCCTCTCAGTAATGCACATCACTATAAAGCCTTGCAAGCAATGTGACTAATGAGTTAGTTGCGGTATGATGCATGACGGAACGAGTAAAGAGACTTGCCGATAACGATATTGAACTAGGTATGATGATACCGACGATCGAATCTCGGGCAAGTAACATACCGATGACAAAGGGAATGACGTATGTTGTTATGCGGTTTGACCGATAAAGATCTTCGTAGAATATGTAGGTGCCAATATGAGCATCCAGGATCCACTATTGGTTATTGACCGGAGATATGTCTCGGTCATGTCTACATAGTTCTCGAACCCATAGGGTCCGCACGCTTAACGTTCGATGACGATTTGTATTATGAGTTATGTGATTTGATGACCGAAATTTGTTCGGAGTCCCGGATGAGATCACGTACATGACGAGGAGTCTCTAAATGGTCGAGAGGTAAAGATTCATATATTGGAAGTCTATATTTGGACATCGGAAAGGTTACGAGTAATTCGGGTGTTTTTCGGAGTACCGGGGAGTTATGGGAATTCATCGGGAGAAGTAATGGGCCTTATTGGGCCATACGGGAAAAGAGGAGGCGGGCCAAGGGGAGGTGGCATGCGCCCACCCCCATGGGTCCGAATTGGACTAGGGGAAGGGGGCGGCGCCCCCCTTGCGTTTTCCTACTCCCTCTCTTTCCCTCTTTCCTTCTCTCCTACTCCGAAAAGGAAAGGGATTCCTACTAGGACTTGGAAGTCCTAGTAGGACTCCATACTCTTGGCACGCCCCTAGGGGGTGGCCTCTCTCCTTCCTTCCTTTATATACATGGGAGGGGGCATCCCAAAGGCACACCCAGATTTGTCTTAGCCGTGTGCGTTGCCCCCTCCACAGTTACACACCTCGGTCATATCGTCGTAGTGGTTAGACGAAGCCCTGCGCCGGTAACTTCATAATCACCGTCGCCACGCTGTCGTGCTGACGGAACTCTCCCTTGTCCTCAACTGGATCAAGAGCTTGAGGGACGTCATCGTGCTGAACGTGTGCTGAACACGGAGGTGCCGTACGTTCGGTGCTTGGATCAGTTGGATCGCGAAGACGTTTGACTACATTAACTGCGTTATACCAACGCTTCCGCTTTTGGTCTACGAGGGTACGTGGACACACTCTCCCCCTCTCGTTGCTATGCATCTCCTAGATAGAACTTGTGTGATCATAGGATTTTTTTTGAAATTGCATGCTACGTTCCCCAACAGTGGCATGCGAGCCAGGTCTATGCGTAGATGTTATATGCACGAGTAGAACACAAAGAGTTGTGGGCAATAATAGTCATACTACTTACCAGCAATGTCTTAATTTGATTCGGCAGTCTTGTTGGATGAAGTGGCCCAGACCGACATTACATGACCACGTTCACGAGATTGGTTCTACTGACGTGCTTCGCACACAGGTGGCTAGCGGGTGTCAGTTTCTCCAACTTTAGTTGAATTGAGTTTGACTATGCCCAGTCCTTGTTGAAGGTTAAAACAGCACACTTGACGAAAAATTGTTGTGGTTTTGATGCGTAGGTAAGAACGGTTCTTGCTAGAAGCCCGTGGCAGCCACGTAAAACTTGCAACAACAAAGTAGAGGACGCCTAACTTGTTTTGCAGGGCATGTCGTGATGTGATATGGTCAGGACGTGATGAGATATAAATTGTTGCATGAGATGATCATGTTTTGTAGAAGTTATCGGCAACTGGTAGGAGCCTTATGGTTGTCGCTTTATTGTATGAAATGCAATCGCCATGTAATTGCTTTACTTAATCACTAAATGGCAGCGATAGTCGTAGAAGCAATAATTGGCGAGACGACAACGATGCTATGATGGAGATCAAGGTGTCACTACTGGAATCAGCTAATTTGCCATCTGCCAGCTCTTTGCCGTCTGCTAGCTGACGGCAAAGTAGCTCTTTGCCATCAGCTACCCAAAAGCAGACGGCAAAGAAAGGGCAGACGACAAAGAATCTCTTTGCCATCTGCGAGCTCTTTGCCGTCTGCCAGCAGACGGCAAAGAGTGAGGTGGCCCCCACCCCCCGCCCGTTTGGGAAAAACTTAACGGGCCACCTCTTTGCCGTCCGCTAGCAGACGACAAAGAGGCAAAAAAGCGGACGGCAAAGAGGGGCGGACGGCAAAGAGGGCACTACCTAACGGCCCGTACCCCCCCGCCCGTTACTCACTTTCTCTCCTCCCACCCCGCCCCCGCCGCCGCCGCCCGCCGCGCGCCGCTGCCCCGCC
>NC_057802.1:128267859-128277948 GCF_018294505.1 Triticum aestivum
ACACCGACACGGCACCCCGACCCCGAGACCCCGACCCCGACCCCGACATGGCACCCCGAGACCGACACGACACCCCGACCCCCGACACCTCCCGAAAAGGTGTTCTTTGGCCTTCCAGAAGCCGACGGGGTCATATATTTGTGAATTATTAGTTAGGTCATATATCTTTCGATTTTGTTATGAAAAACATCATATATAATTGTGTTGATCGGGTAGTTTTAAATGTGCAGTTGTTTCATCGCTGCGAGGTTTGGTGTTCGACGACCTCGCCGTGCGTTTGACGAGCTCTGCCCCTTTGTTCGTGGGTGAGCACAAATGGCATGTCCTCCTCCCCCATTAATTATTTGATCTATTCCGATGAAACTTGATAGCTAGCTACATATGTGTCTTGAATCATCAGTATGCGTAACCAATATGTGTCTCCCGTTCGAAAGCGTCATAGTTATAAATATGCATGCATTTGCGTATTTATAACCTTGATTCTTTCGAATTGTCCAACGCTATCCATGGACAGCCCGAGTATGTTTAGATTGGGTTCGTTTTCCCATATGCTTTGCTCCGGATCCGACGCATAAATTTCGTCAGTGCCTCCCTTGTTGTTCTCCGGGTACACATCCTCTCTGTTTATTGCAGAGACGTGTATCAGGAGAATAGCGGGGAGGTGCTGCCGAAATTTTGCGTAGGATCCGGAGCATAGCATGAGAAAATGAACCCAATCTAAACATACTCGGGTGGGATTAGGACCTATCATTACCTATTAGAGTGTAGGTTGCATGGACGTAATAAAATTGACAAAGTAGATCAACTGATGAATATATACATGCTAACGAGACATTGGAAATGATCTTTGGTGCAGCTTAACTCCAGAAACGCGTCGCACGATCCTTCTCCACGTAGCGGCACTAGCCACCCCTCTCCTACACCTCCCTGATCACGGTAAGTTTCTCTAGTGTTTTGCTTAACAAATGCATAAAGACCTAGACTTAGCTTTATTTCCTCCAATAAGCTTACCATAATGACCTAGAGTTAGCTTCTTTTCCTCCAAAATGACCCATTTTACCTAGGTTAGCTTATAAATGATGCAGTTCATCCAAGTTACCTCAAAATGACCCATTTTACCTAGATTAGCTCCTAAATGATCCATTTGACCTACGTTAGCTTTAAAATGGCCCATTTCACCTAGGTTAACTCCAAAATGACCCATCTTACCTAGGTTATCTCATAAATGATCCATTTCAACTAATTTAGCTCATAAATGATCCATTTGACCTAAGTGAGCTAAAAACGATCCATTTCACCTAAATTAGCTCTTAAATGATCCATTTCACCTAAGTTAGCTCAAAAATATCCATTTCAACTAAATTAGCTCATAAATGATCCATTTCAACAAAGTTAGCTCAAAAAGATCCATTTCAACTAAATTAGCTCAAAAATGATCCATTTCAACAAAGTTAGCTAAAAAACGATCCATTTCAACTAAGTTAGCTCTTAAATGATCCATTTCACCTAAGTTAGCTCAAAAAGATCCATTTCAACTAAATTAGCTCATAAATGATGCATTTCAACAAAGTTAGCTCAAAAAGATCCATTTCAACTAAATTAGCTCAAAAATGATCCATTTCAACAAAGTTAGCTCAAAAACGATCCATTTCAACAAAGTTAGCTCATAAATGATCCATTTGACCTAAGTGAGCTATAAAACGATCCATTTCACCTTAGTTACCTCAAAAACGATCCATTTGACCTTAGTTAGCGCATAAACGACCCATTTCAACTTAGTTAGCTCATATATGATCCATTTCACGTAAGTTAGCCCATAAATGACATACTCTTCTTGTTCTAGTCTTCTTCTTGTTCTAGTCACCTATTTCTAACTTTCTTATTTTTCATTTTGCAGATTTCATTCACTTGACGAAAGCTTGCATAGATGGAGTGCTCCTTATCCCTTTCTCTGTTTCTTTTGTATCGTTGAACTATGCATGTATCTTGGTAGTTGGATGAACTATGCTATGTATGATGGAACTTGCTAGTTGGATGGAACATATGTGATGGAACTATGTATGATGGAACTCTGCATGTTGGATGGATATCTTATATGTTTGCACTTTGCTGTGAAAATTGTTGTCATATATATCATATATATCTTATATGTTTGCTGTGAAATATATCTATATATGTCATATATATTTGTGATGAAAATTGTTGGATTTAATAAAAAACAGAAAAAAGAGCCAATATGCAGGCTCTTTGCCGTCTGCCACCGACGGCAACGGGCTCTTTGCCGTCAGCCGCAGACGGCAAAGAAGCCACGTGGCAGCCAACTGTGCTTCCTGGGAGCTGACCCATTTGGTCAGTTTGCCTACAGTGGCAGACGGCAAAGACTTTGCCATCAGTGGCAGACGGCAAAGAACCTGCACTTTGCCATCAGTGGCAGACGGCAAAGAACCTGCCATCTAGTGACGTGTAGATGACATCATACGGCAGACGGCAAAGACACTAGAAATTTTGCCGTCAGCGGCGGACGGCAAAGGCCTGTCGTTAGCCACTTAACGGACTGACAGCGCAATTATTGCCGTCCGCGGCAGACGGCAAAGGGCCTTTGCCGTCAGCCACCAGGAAGTAGACGGCAAAGCAGCTGTTTACCGTAGCCTACTTTGCCGGAGCCTTTTGCCGTCCGCGGCTGACGGCAAAGGCCTTTGCCGTCCGCCGTTCGAGCCTTTGCCGTCCGCCGTGGCAGACGGCAAAATAGCTGTTTCCTGTAGTGTGTCAAGCCGGTGACGATGGAGATCATGATAGTGCTTTGGAGATGGAGATCAAAGGCACAAGATGATGATGGCCATATCATGTAACATATTTTGATTGCATGTGATGTTTGTCCTTTATGCATCTTATTTTGCTTAGTACGGCGGTAGCATTATAAGATGATCCCTCACTAAATTTCAAGGTACAAGTGTTTTCCCTGAGTATGCACCATTGCTACAGTTTGTCGTGCCGAGACACCACGTGATGATCGGGTATGATAAGCTCTACGTTCACATACAACGGGTGCAAGCCAGTTTTGCATGCGCAGAATACTCGGGTTAAACTTGACGAGCCTAGCATATGCAGATATGGCCTCGGAACACTGAGACCGAAAGGTCGAACGTGAATCATATAGTAGATATGATCAACATAGTGATGTTCCCCATTGAAAACTACTCCATCTCACGTGATGATCGGACATGGTTTAGTTGATTTGGATCACGTGATCATTTAGATGACTAGAGGGATGTCTATCTAAGTGGGAATTCTTAAGTAATTTGATTAATTGAACTTTAATTTATCATGAACTTAGTCCTGATAGTATTTGCATATCTATGTTGTAGATCAATAGCTTGCGATATAGCTCCCCGTTTATTTTTCATATGTTCCTAGAGAAAAATAAGTTGAAAGATGATAGTAGCAATGATGCGGACTGGGTCCGTGATCTGAGGACTATCCTCATTGCCGCACAAAAGAATTATGTCCTTGATGCGTCGCTAGGTGACAGACCTATTGCAGGAGCAGATGCAGACGTTATGAACGTTTGGCAAAGCTCGGTATGATGACTACTTGATAGTTTAGTGCACCATGCTTTACGGCTTAGAACCGGGACTTCAAAAACGTTTTGAATGCCACAGAGCATATAAGATGTTCCAAGAGCTGAAATTGGTATTTCAGACTCATGCCCGAGTTGAGAGGTATGAGACCTCTGATAAGTATTTTGCCTACAAGATGGAGGAGAATTGCTCAACTAGTGAGCATGTGCTCAGAATGTCTGAGTACCACAATCGCTTGAATCAAGTGCGAGTTAATCTTCCAGATAAGGTAGTGAATGACAGAGTTCTCTAGTCACTATCACCAAGTTACTGGAATTTCGTGATGAACTATAATATGCAAGGGATGATGAAAATGATTCCCCGAGCTCTTCGCGATGCTGAAGTCGGCGAAGGTAGAAATCAAGAAAAGCATCAAGTGTTGATGGTTGACAAGACCACTAGTTTCAAGTAAAAGGGCAAGGGAAAGAAAGGGAACTTCAAGAAGAATGGCAAGCAAGTTGCCACTCCCATGAAGAAGCCCAAAGCTAGACCCAAGCCTGAAACTGAGTGCTTCTACTACAAAGAAAATGGTCACTAGAAGTTGAACTGCCCCAAATACTTGGCGGATAAGAAGGATGGTGTAGCGACCCGACCTCAAACGGTCAAGTCTCTGTGCTTCAATGTCATCCCTGGATCGGAAATGCTGACACACACAGTACTCGAAGGATTTATAACAGAGTTGCAATCACACACTTATTACATCGAATGTCTCAAAGAGAACTTATTACAATAAATATGGCTTAAGGCCATCTAACACGATAACAGCGGAAGGCTTGGAAGATAAAGTGAGTCCATCAACTCCAAGGGCATAGCTGAGTGCACGACAACGACCTATCGCACCTTTACTCATCGTCTGAAAAGTCTGGAACATAATACGTTGCAGCCCGAAAACGGGTCAGCACATGGAATATGCTGGCAATATAACACAGTAGAGCAATGAACAGATAATGTTATCACTATATGCATATATGGCTGGTGGAGGCTCTAAGGTTATATGATTTTTGCGAAAAGCCAATTTTTTCCTACAATAAAGGAATAAATTTTATTTAACTATCATGGTAGTTGTTAAACATCGAGAAGGTTCCTCCAACTCAATCCCAATTAAAGGTAATTATGAACCCAACAAATTAAATTAGAGTGATGAGATACAATAGGATAATCCAAGTACTAGATACTCTAGATGTCCATAACCGGGGACACGGCTAACCATGATTAGTTTATACACTCTGCAGAGGTTTGCGCACTTTTCCCCACAAGACTCGATCTCCTCCGTTGGATTTCTCGCACTATATGGTGTTTGAGAAACGAATGACCGAGACATAGTCTTTCAGAAGCACTAACTCTTTACTCTGGGTAGACAGTTACACCTACTTTCCCTCTACATCTGCTAGCCTACCACTGAAAGAGGTCATGCAACATACTCAACTATGCCAGAGCCCATAATGGCTTGTGCCTGCACACGGAAGTTTCTAGCATGAATAATCTTATGATCCCTTTGAGCCTGGGTGGCGGATCGTAGGATGATCACACGGGTACTTCGGGATATCCTAGGACAACACTGGATTCTCCAGGTGCCCACAAGAAATCCACCCAGATGTGTATTAAAGTTGCCACCTTATGTTGAACCATTAATTAACAATCTCACATATATCATGGAATACACTCAAACCCAATCCACGTCTATGAGCATGGCATAGCAATATAAGCAATACGTAGAAGTAACTCCCAAGGGTTTGATATTAAAATAGGTAATAGGTTCTACGTCATCATCTACTTCCCAAACCCACATGTTAAGAGATCCTACTCATGCAATGTGTGAGGGTTGTAGCTAATGCATAAAAACCGGGTAATAAAGGGATATGATCAATGTGTTACTTGCCTTGCTGACGATCTGCAAAACCTAGTGACTCGTAGTAGCACGCTTCGCACTCCGGGAATTCTATCACAAACAAACAATAACATACATAAGCAATCAAGCAAAGATGCACGGGTAAAACTCAAATAAGAAGATCTAACCAGAAAGTTCAACTTAAGAACTCCGGTTTGCAAAAAGAATCAAATCAAACGGAGCAACGAAACTCAAACGGCGAAAGAAAAACAATCCGATTACTAATCTGGACTAAAGTCAATTTTACAGTATCAAAATCTTGTTCAAGTTGGTTAAACAGAAAGAGGGCTTCGATATGAAGATCTAGGCCCTTGAATCGCCTGATTCCGATAAATGAGCGAAAAGTTATACTAGAACGAAAATCGGATCAGAAATCGCGATCGAAAATAATCGCGAAAATCCCGAGAAAAAGAAAAACTGACGAACAGGCTAACGAACGAACGTTCGCTGTCTGTGACTAACGGGTGAACGGCGTTCGTTTAAACGAACGAACGGACGAACGTCCGCAAAATAAATAAACCGACGGAAAACCCGATTTAAGAAAATAATCCGAAAAAACCAGGATTAACCGAAGAAAACCGACCGGTCAACGGCGAGATCCGGCGTGACGGCGGTGGATGGCGGCAGCGGCGTGCCGCGGGAGGCGGCGGCGGCGGCGGTGGCGCTAGGGTTTGGGCGGCGCGGGTGGGCTGGGTAGCGGTGGTGGGCTGCGGGGCAGGGGGGCCCCGGCTTATAAAGCCCCCCGGGCGAAGTCCCGGTCGGGTACGGCCCGGAGTCGGTTTCTTTTTTGTTTAAATATTCCGACGTGCAGAAAAAGAAAGAAAAGAAATACTAAATGGACTCCAAAAATCCCGAAATGAATTTTTCCCGTCCTCTAAAAATATACCGGACAAGGTGAACATTTATTTGGGCCTATTATGCAATTTTGAAAAACACATATTTTTCCTAATTCAAATAAAATAGCAATAAAATCCGAATAACATCAAATATTTGATTTTAATATATTTCCTCCAATATTTCATTTATTTTGGAGAAGTCATATTATCTCCTCTCATATATTTTAATACGAAATATTTTCGGAGAGAAAATAAATTAAAACCAAAATGATCTTTGTTTCAATATTGGATAAAAATCAAAATATGAAAAAAAACGTGAAATCCCCAACTCTCTCCGAGGGTCCTTGAGTTGCTTAGAATTTCGAGGATCGCGAAACGAAAATGCAATAAAATATGATATGCATGAATGACCTATGTATAACATTCCAAATTGAAAATTTGGGATGTTACATATGGCAAAGTGAACAAAGGTATATATGATATACATGTTATTGATGTATACTTTACTTGTGTTCATAGTAGCCTCTGGGTATTTGATACTGGTTCAGTTGCTATGATTAGTAACTTGAAACAGGAATTACAAAATGAACAGAGACTAGTAGAGGGCGAGGAGACGATGTGTGTTGGAAGTGATTCCAAGGTTGATAAGATCACTATCGCACACTCCCTTTACCTTCGGGATTAGTGTTGAACCTAAAATAAATGTTATTTGGTGTTTGCGTTGAGCATAATATGATTGGATCATATTTAATGGAATACAGTTATTCATTTAAGTCAAAGAATAATTGTTATTCTGTTTACATGAATAAAACCTTCTATGGTCATACACTTAATATAAATGGTTTATTGAATCTCGATCGTAGTGATACACATATTCATAATATTGATGCCAAAAGATACAAAGTTGATAATGATAGTGCAAGATACTTGTGGTATTGCCGTTTAGGTCATATTGGTGTAAAGTGCATGAAGAAACTCCATGTGGAAGGACTTTTGGAATCACTTGATTATGAATCATTTGATGCTTCCAAACCATGCCTCATGGGCAAGATGACTAATACTCCGTTCTTCGGAACAATGGAGCGAGCCACTGACTTATTGGAAATAATACATAACGATGTATGCGGTCCGATGAGTGTTGAGGCTCGCGGCGGGTATCGTTATTTTCTAACCTTCATAGATGATTTAAGCAGATATGGGTATATCTACTTAATGAAACACAAGTTTGAAACATTTGAAAAATTCAAAGAATTTCAGAGTAAAGTGGAGAATCATCGTAACAAGAAAAGAAAGTTTCTACGATCTGATCGTAGAGGCGAATATTTGAGTTACGAGTTTGGCCTTCTACAATGTTGCTTCCAAGTAGTTCCCTATGATTATTCATAACTTTTTTCCATTCTTGGATTGTTAGGTCCTCATCTGTTCGAGAAATCTTGTATGAACAATGGTGACCCGTAGGCAGACTTGGCCGTAAGCTAATAACATCAATGTGACCTTTCGTATGCATCAAATGAGGCACAAAATCCTTTGGGATTTTTTGTTCAAGAGCATAATAGTAACGTAGTTAGCAATGTAGTTTAGCTTTAGAAGAATGTATGCAAAAGACGCACTGGTGTCATAATAATAAAATATCTTACCATGCCATTTCCTTGGATGTTGCCATAGTTCAACACGTGGACTAGTGGCACGTATTGACCATAATGTGAATGAGTTTCATAATTCTTATTGAAAGTCTCAACATTAATAATAAAGGAGATAAGATGATCTTTCTCCTTGTAAGTTAGTTCAGAGCCATCAGTGTAGTAGGTTTTGTCTACTACTTTCCGAACATTTTTTGAAGAATGGAAATAAGCTGTCAATGGAAACATATAAGTTATCAACTATTTTCAAATAAACAATATAAATTACTTAATAAATATGTTTGTGAAACTCACATAGAGGTAGAAGTGGAAGCGTATCAACATCGACTCAAATGTCAATATTATCTTCGTCGATGTCACTTCGGGATCACCCAGATCAAAGGTGACATTCATACCCTCCTAAAAACCATACGGCTTGCATGGTGCTGCCCAATTCGAGCAACCAAAATGTGAGTAGGTCACCGCATTGTATACCTTTACGTGAAAAGCATAACCATGATGGGTTGTGAGGTTAACTCTCTTTATCTCCATATTCTCATGATCTTCAAAATCCAACTTCTGCAAGACATAACGTCTTGCATGGTAGGGGATGCACTAGTCGAATTGTAGAAAGCAGAAATTACACATTGAGGATGTAAAAGTCATGCTTAATTACAAAAAAAGACTTGTCATCATTGCGTACCGCATAAACATCGAAGGTCTCGTCGAGCTTAATACTGAAGCACCAACCGTCTTCTAGGTGAGGCGTGTCGCACAGACCCCGGTCGTCGTCGCAGTACTCGCACTCAGGGATCCTATCATCATCAGACATTTCCTATGTTCACAATTCAAAGATTAAACTTCTGAAATTCAGTATATCTACTCCAAAAACTAAATTAGATCATTATTATTCATCACGGGTTGACTGTCAGTCTGTCGAGTCTTTTCTTGAAAACTCTCATCTCATGTGGTGTATATGGTGGACACTCCCTCACAGTTATTTTGACCGTCGGTGATGGTAGCTCCTTCCTTCATCCCCGAATGCATTACACAAAATTGTCTAGCACACGGGAATGAAGGAGAACTACCCCCGCGATAACAGTCGGTATTCTTCGTCCTATCTCATATATGGTGGACACACTCCCCCACTGATTTTTCGACCGCCGGTGATGGTCGTTACTCCTCCTTCCCCTAGTGCATAACAAAGGTCTAGCACAAGGAGAAACGACCCCCACGACAATAGTCAACATTTTTCTTCTCTCATGTATGATGGAGACTCTCTTCCCCGACAGACTTAAAGTCAACTCGAAATATCATTTAATTATCTTTCTGGCAAATCCAGCATGACCTTTGCTAAAATAGGACATATCGAGCGCTTGAAATTTGCCGGAACGGAAATGAATCAACACTCCGGCAAAACATAGGCCACTCGGAGGTGTTCCTTGTAAACATAGGCCACTTGGGCAAGCACATATTCTTCATTTTCCAAATATTCATGTGTGACAACACTAGTAGTACACAACACTACATATCACATGTCTAAATCTCCATCATATTTGAGCAACACTAGTACACAACACTAGATATACATTTTACTCACTATAGACGATGGCTGTCGAGGAGGCGGGTGTCGTTGGTGATCTTCTGGGCATCGTCGACCGACTCGTCAGTGATATACTCTGCGCCACACATGAGCATTTATATAGAAAATTTAAAACTTGGTATGCTCATCGCATTTCAGTGGTTTAATTTTGACAGCAAGCATAACATTTCATTTTTTTGCGAAACAATTTCATTTGATTAGGTCTCTCTTTCTCTCTCTCTCAAAATTCACTAGGCATCAACAACATCCAAACCTATGAACAAAATTAGTAAACTTTTGAAACTTTCAATACCTACATTAGTACTAATTTTTTTATAACTAAACAACTAACATTTTCTATAACAACACTATACCTCAACATTCATAGTACTTTCTATAACGAAAATACTAAAATTTTCTATAACAACATAATACCTAAAAATTGGCTAACATTTCTATAGCATAGAGTAGAGGTGGGAGGAGGGAGGAGGGAGGAGGAGGAGGGAGGAGAGAGGAGGAGGGAGGAGAGAGGAGGAGGAGGATGGAG